>NC_028357.1:27634895-27683775 GCF_000741045.1 Vigna radiata var. radiata
GATCGACGGTGTGGCAAGGTCACGGAGCTTTGATGGTTGGGATGGAGACTTTCTCTCTCTAGGGTTTCAAAATGAAAAGTGAATTCAAAATCTGAAAATGAAATGTGATTTCAATATGTTTCAATGCCCTCTCTCTGTCAGACACTGCTAATCCACGTCATTTCAATTTTTTTTTTATTTAAAATGCTGAACCAATGACACGCTGACACGTAGTGTTTGTCAAAAATTTGTCAAATCTCGTTTGTCAAAGTATCATTTTCCTTTCCAAAAACATTTGTAACTTAAAAAAGTAAGTAAAAACTTTTACATAGAATTACAAGTACTGTTATGTATTTACAAATTAAAAGCACTTAAATTTATAATAAATTAGGAGTTAATTATATTTTTTCTTATATTTAAAATGAATTTTTTTTTTCTAAAAAAAAACTCATGGACTGACCCTAGTCCATAAGACTTTTGTAGATATTTTAGTTATGTGGACTTTTTTTGTGGAAAACTTTTTGATCATGTTTTCTGACCCCAACTCACATGAGTCAGGGTCAAACCATGTAAGAAGAGTCAAATTGACGGGTCTAGGAAAGATACATTACTTTCAATCTCAATGAATAAGAGAGTTAGTTACTTCAAACATTTTGAGTACTAGAAAAAAGATAAATGATGAAAATAATGATGATGATTCCAACCTGTGGAATGTGTCTCTTGTATCTCTTCCTTAGGGTTAGTTCACTATCTCCAAAAGATTATCTTCTAAATTCGTGACACTCTATTTAATGCTTTTTGAATGGACCAAACTAGATTGGACTTAAAATTTCTACTTGAATAAATTGTAATAGATAATCTTTGATATATTTTTCAAGCTTATAATATTTTTAATTTTTTACAAAATATTTCGTAAATAAAATTTGAATACTTATCTTTTTCCAAAATTATCATTAAAATCTTAATTATCTAAATAAATAATAATAAAAATATCAATAAAAAATAAAATATTTATATTTTCTAAAATTATTTAATAAACCTTTAATTATTTACAAGGACAGTAATAAACATATCAATAAAAGATAAAAACAAACTTAATGAAAAAAAAAATATTATTAAAGATTTTATATTGTTTGGTTGTTTGAAAACGTGATTAATCCATGTTAATTATCTTAATTTTAGTTTTGATTTCTGAATTTCTTTTACAAATTTTCATTTTATGTTTTCAATGCCTAAACTACATTTTAATTTGTAATACAATAATAATAAATATTGAATATAGTTCAATATGTATTTTCTACTAATCAAACTATGT
Organism: Vigna radiata var. radiata; assembly: GCF_000741045.1. Taxonomy (NCBI): domain Eukaryota; kingdom Viridiplantae; phylum Streptophyta; class Magnoliopsida; order Fabales; family Fabaceae; genus Vigna; species Vigna radiata. The sequence continues at coordinate 27,636,190 of NC_028357.1, forward strand.
ATTGCAAAATCATATTGGATTAATGACATAATCAACATTATGTTTTTAATTATAAAATCGGATGAAAATTTAACATCACGATGAGTTGGGGTTTGGCCATACAAATAAAATATCCATTAAAATATTATACATGGTCAAAGATTTCAAGATATGCCTAATTTATGTTGATTGTAATTTATTATGTCACTTATAATTTTTTTTATTTGAGCACCCACACATATCATTATAAGCACTTTCACTCATCAAATGAAAAAACAAAAAAGATATATCTTATAATGTCAAAAATATATAAAAAAAACCGTCTCGAGTAAAAGTATTAAATAAAGAAAATAATTCGATCTTATAAATTGGTTTCAATTTATATAATAACAATATTTTTTTCCAAATTTTTTTTCATAAAAAAAAGAGAGTAAAAGTTGTATACGAATTTGGATTTAAATGATGAATTTTAACCGACATTCTCATGCAAAAAACAAAATTCAGAATTCCAATTACCTGAGTTTGGAATTCTAAAATGAAAAAAATAAATTATTATAATATTTGACAAAAATTTTGAATCTTGTAAAATTATGGGGACATAGGTTTTTGTGAAAAAAAGAATCTCTCCATGGTTAGTTAAATGAATGGAGCGTGGTATACTATTTTGTCACTGCAATAACTGGCCAAATATTAAAAACGGTATTCTGAACGGCCTTTATACACTTTTAAAAAATTATAATAATGTATAGTGCTATCTAAGCTTTTGTCCTTTTCTTCTTTAAGAAATCAAAGAAATCTTACAGGTATTTTTCCCGCTTCCACAAAGTTTACATGTGAACTAAGTAACGTGGGAAGCGTCTTTACTTCATTCTTTAAATTATAAACAACATTAACTGGATTATTTAATATACTAACCATGATTTGACCCAGCAATCTATTTCAGTTCATGAATTCAATATTTTGCTACTCGTTCCAGCTACCGCAACTACGTATTGCTGATACATTTATATGGGAAAGACAGCTAGAAAATAAAAGTAAAAAAGATTTATATTAAGAATTGAAAATAACATAACAATAGATGTTGAAAACTGAAGCACCGACTGCATCCAACCACAGCCTTGAAAACAAAATATTAAGGTTTGGTTTATTAAGTAATTAATGAGGGTGTTGACTTACTGGTAAGTGCACTTCTTGACCAGCGAAATCGCCACGCCCATCTTCTTCGGATCCAAAACCACAGAACACTGAATCTTCTCGTGGAACTTGGGTTTCACCAATTTCCCCAAAACGTAAGCCCTCGACCGCACCATCACGCTCAACGTCAACGGCACCGGTTCAAGCGGTGCCCCGTTCACAGTGTTCAGGTTCGCTCCGCCTCCGTACAGTGGAATGTGACTCCCTTTCACCATCACTCTAACAGATCTTTGGCTCTTCCTAGATTGGTAGAACTTTGGCATCTGCAAACTTAACCGAATTAAACTAAGCCCCGCATTAACAAAATGTTAAAAAAGTAATTATCAACTTACACTTCCAGTGGCAAGAGTGAGTTCATAAAAATTTAGATCTAGGGGAGTGGAGGTCACATGGACCCCGAAAAATGTAGCTGTGTTACGAAACGTCAACTTCACAGATGAATTCATGGAGACCAAACTTGTGGCAACTCCTGACTCATCGGCACCCGCTTGAATCAGGAACTGATCGAAGGTTATACTCTGAATGATTTCACGTGAATTGGTTAGCAAGAGTTAATAACTGAAATGTACATATGTGTGTGTGTTTAGAAGAATTAACCTTGAGTGAAATGGCAGGTTTTTGGGGGCGACTTGCGGCCCAGAGAATGAGAGAGAAAAAGGAGAAGAGAAGGAGGAAGGCCAAGATGAATGCCGGGAAATAGCAGCGACGAGGGAAGCCGTGTTGGGCATTGTCGTGGGCGTCGAGGAGACCCTCTTCCTCGATGGCGTGGAATTGGTCCTTCCAGGGCCTCCATGGGCCCTTGCGGTTGGTGGAGCTGCTCTTGCGGGAGCCGGAAAAGCGGGTGGAGGCGGACTCACGGGAGTGGCGGCCCAGCGAGGAGTTGGAGTGGGAGTGGGGCGGAGAGCCCAATGGGCTTTGGAGCGGGCTGGAGTGGAAGGAGTTGGTGGTCTTCTCGCCGTCGTGGGAGGAGTCGCGGGAAGGGCTTTGGACGTAGTATACGGGCCGGCGGGGAGAGCGCGGCGGTGAGGACTGGGAGAGGCTGCTAACCTCGGAGTCTGTCTTGGTCAGTATTGCCACGTTGTCGTTGGGTTTCATGTTTCTCTCTCTTGTGAGTGTTGAATTTGATGTGAGGAAGAAGAGAAAGAGAAAGAGAGTGTGTGGAGTAGTGAAGAAGAGTTTGAGTGAGTGAGTGAGGTTGGTGTGATGTTGGCGCAAAGGGTGTAATCAGAATCTTATTAGCGTACTTGGTGGGGCAGATATGGCCATTCTTCATTTTTTTTCTTCTTATCTTTCTCTTTTCTTTACTGTTTACGAAGCTTTTCGTGGTGGCAATAACTTAATGGTAGACGAAACTGGACTTTGTCATATCAGATGCTACCATGCGTTCTCACATTTAATTAATACCGTCATCTACACAGATTTAATTAATTTAATTTCCTCATCAAATATTAATTTAAGATAATAATAACAAGTCAATTATTGTTATTTTCAAACCAAAAGTGTTCTAAACTCAGATAATTTATGAACGGGTTGAATACGTGTTTAATTTTTAAATTTTGGTCAATTTTTCTTATACTCCTCTGAAATAAAATAATGTTCTTTTAGTTTTTAAAATGTAAAAGATAACTAATATTAATTTTTTCTTATTTTTGTTATTTATTAGTTCCATAAATTAAGGTCAAAATTTATTTTAGTTTCTCAGTTTTTTTTCTTAATTTATTAAAATTAATTATTTTAACCCTTTGAATATAAATTTACTTTTTTAGTCTCACAAATAAATTTAATATGAATAATGAATAACTCAAAATTATAATTGTTCTTATGAATAATATAACATGCTTTTAGGATGACACTTTTATTAAGATAATGCTATCGTCGATTATATCAAGTCAAAATTATCTCAAAATTAAAAAAAAAAAATAAAAAACTAGATATTAATACAATTGTATAATTTAATTCAATTTAAAAAATATAGCATCAATCAAACTATTAACTTAATTAGAAATTTTTTTGAATATTATGAAATAAAATAGTTATGTTAAAAGAAAGTCCATGAACTGACTCTAGTCCATAAGATTTTATGGATATTTTGTCTTGTAGGCTTTTTCATAAAGGATTTTTTTTAGTCCTGTGAGCTCTTAGGTCCCAACCCATGTGGGATAAGGCCAAATCTTATAAGATGGACTAGTTTGACACATCTACTCTTAATAAGCCACTTATCCAAATAGATTTGATTACATGTTATTACATTTACTATGAACAAACATTATTTATAGTACAAATCATATGAACAAAAATCATATAATCTCCCTTCCAACATGGAAACACTGGCACAAAAAGTTTGAAAAGTAGATGACCATTTGTATTTTGAAAATACTCTTGCACCTGGGGATTTATTCACTCATAACACCTTCCTTAAAGACATCTTGGTCTTGACCCACTCTACGATTGAAGTGTTTTGACTCCCTATATTGTTATTGTTGCTAGGTGATGGCACACTTGTCGAAGACTCTACCCTATCTTCAAATCTATCAACCCCTTCGTATTTACTTGAAGACATATCAAGATTGGTATGCAAAACCATACCTGGAAAAATAAGTCATATAACACACCATTTCAGAATTGAGATCTCACCTTTTGGAGAAGCACAAATGGTTGCCAGTCAAAAAATAAACCTCTATTTGTAGCCATAAGAGAAGCCCTCGCATCTGCTCTGCACAATCCTGAATCGTTGGATCCTTTCAAATTCAGCGGTTACAACACATGACCCTTGTCTTTCTCATGTAGCAGTCACTTTTGACAACTATTAATGTCATTTCTCAAGTCTTTTCATTGACAAGTTTATCGAGATTGAGAGACTATTATGCCTATAACAATTAGATAACTAAAGGAAGAAATTTTTCTTTGCAAAATAACATATACTCTCAAATCTAAGATATCTCGAACCTAGTCATGCATTATGAAATCCAAATGATGTCATCAGCCTAAGACGACATCACCTCGATATGAATATCTAGGTCATGGCAACAACATACACCTAGACATTTGTCGACTTCCCAAAACAAGATTGATATGACTAATCAAGCATTAGGTCAACTATATGGATTAGATAAACATGTTTGGTTAGCAAAGGTACTAAAAATTGTACTATTTATGATATAACCATCACATATTCAATCTAATATGTATTGCTTTCATACACACATACCTAACTTAGGATTGAAGTGTCTTGTAGATATTTCATTTGTTCAAACATTAAAAAACACGAAGAGAAGACTTTCAATCTTTGTAGTGAATTAATTGGTTATATCTTAGATTGAGAAGAAGGAAGAATTTAGAAAATATTTTTTGTGAATACCTCTAATGAGTACATCTCAATCCTATAAAAACAAAAAATTGTTTTTTAGATTTTGATGTAGACCGTATTACCAATAGCATTACTTTGATACAAATATTTTGTATTCTTGTCCTTTTTTATTATATCGGTATCTTATTTACTATTCAAAATTTATATTTTATTTTATTGATTTAATGATTCTATGCGGAGTTGGTGCATTGCTAATCCTTATTAGTAAAGATTTTTGACGGAGGCTATTGATTTTGTTTGCAAGTGTCTAATTTTCAATCTTTATTTTTAATATTTGATGCACCAATGTGATTATTATAACCTGTAAATATAAACTATATTTATATAAATAAAAAATAAATGTAAATTTTGTTTTAAGAAAGAAAATACAAGAATAAATAAGTTATATTGTTTATTTTTGTTCCTTGAAAGCTTAATTGTGTAAAGTAAAAGTTAGAATCGAATATCTGGAATTCCCTACATTTGCTCCCCCCAACAAAGCCCAGAATATATAAATTGATGAAAGCATGTTTGAAAAGGATCGTTGAAGGAGGGAATTGCAGAGGGAGCGGGGATATAACATCTTCAATGTTCATCGTCTCTGAACCCTCAAGCGCAAAGAAATATGTGGAAAACCTCCGTCAACATGAAGGCATCATTTATATCTTTATCTCATTTTCAATTACATTTAATAATCAATCTCTTCATTTCTTCCTTAATGCAGAATCAAAGCCAAGTGACAATGGTAGTTCTTTTGGCACTCTCCCTCGTTAATGGCTTCCCCTGCCTCAAGGTCTATACCTAATTATTTCTCCGATCATTAATTGAATAAAATTAACGATGATCGTGATTATTTTCTTATTGAATAACAGCTAGGAGAAACTTGTGGCTCTCAGAACAAATGTGACGGTGGTCTTAATTGTAGAACATGTCCTGAAAATGGGAACACTCGCTCTAGATGCGTAAGGACCCAACCTATAATCCCTACTTCCAAGGTACAACCCACTTTTATATTAAAAAAACCACTTCTTTCAATTAAGTTAGATTTTCTTTCAATTTTAATGTCATTTTTTCACTCCAATTGCTCTTTTAATCCTTTATAAAAACAACAATTTACAATAGAAATAATATGAACTTCAATATTATGCTTAATTTGTATGGTACTCTGTTTTTATTAGATAGAATTTCAAATATGAATTTAAACTTTACGATAAGAATATTGAATAATATATATAAGAAAGAAGATTTACAATTCATTTCTTTCAAAGTTTTGGGTTAAAGATATTTTGAAGTTTTGGTTGGAAGTGATGGAAATTTTTATGTGAATTTGATCATTGAATTCTTGAATAATCTTCTTAAGAAATTTATGATTGTTAAATACTAATCTAATTATTAGATTTGGTGTAGTGTTTTGTTTTTCATTGGCAAAAACAAAAGTTTGAGATTATAAATATTTGTGATGTGAATTTGAATCTAAAAAGTATATTTTTAATTAAGAGATGATGTTGTTAATGGTAATTGAAAGGATGATTAGGTTAAATAGAGGGTGTAATGTTGTTGTGGAGTTGTTATAGGTGAAAGGTTTGGCGTTCAACAGATATTCATGGCTGACAACTCATAACTCATTTGCTCAATCTGGCGTTAAATCGGAAACAGGATCAATCATTATAACCACCACATCGCAGGAAGACACACTAACTCAACAACTCAATGTTAGCCTTTGCTCTCTCTCTTTTCACTCATCCTCCTTTTCATTCTCTTATCTCTTTTTATATTATTTAATTATTTAATTACAACTCTAACATCAACTATAAGTTATTCTTTAAAATTTTATACATTACATCTTCAACTTACGTTTTAAATGCTAAATATTTACTTCTATTTTTGGTTTCATTAAAGTAAACAAATATCATACTCAAATAATTTTTATATTGCCAAACTTAAGACTGCAATTAACTTAAGTAAAGTGCACGTTTTTTTTTTTTTTTTACTTTACCTCAAACTTCAAAAATAATATAGGGCATAGAAGGAATAATGTTGGAAGTAAATTGATAAATGATCACACCTAGATCTAATTATAATTTTGATCCCTGATAAATTTTCATTTGATCATGGGTGGATTATCGAATTTTGATTTTCCTCTCTAATTTTTTTTATGGTTTAATATTTTATCCACACAAAGGACTAAATAAATATTTTTGGGGAAAAAATGTTATTAGGGACAAATATAATAAAAATTTATTAGCAATAAAAAAAAATCTTTTAATTTATCAAGGAGATTAAAATATATTTAAGTAATTTTATTTTATTATAAACCAAATTCTCAATCACATGTATAAATTTTTTTCTTAATTTTTGTTCACTATAGTTCTTTTAGTTAGGTAAAAATATGTTTTATTTGTATCTAATTTACTTCTTATAGCACATGGGTTGGAATAACCCCGATCAATCTAACTTGGAAATTCACCACTCTTAAAGATGTTTAACATGAGTCCACATTTTCAAAAAATTAATATACTTAAAACAAGGTCTTCCTATAAGATAAGAATTTGAAAATCTTCAATAAATTATCCCTAAATATAACATCAACTTAATATCTGTGACAAATGAAGGTTCAACATTGTGAGACTTAAGAGACTCGATTTGGGTAAGTGTATATTTTTTCATTCATTCCTCATTGGATATTAATATTTTGAAACGCAACAAATTTTTACACCTATTTAATATTATTTGTTATCATTTTTTTATTTTATAAATATAAAAATTAATCAGAATATGTTTTTGTGTAAAGAATGTCTTTCTTCCTCATTTCCACTGCGTTGTGATTTTATGCACAGAATGGAGTTCGTGGCTTTATGTTAGATATGTATGAATTTAACGATGACATATGGTTGTGTCACTCCTTCGGAGGCAAATGTTACGAAGCGACGTCGTTTGTAAGTGCAGGAGTTACCTTACATATATATCTGGTAAAATTTTTGTGAAATGTTGAATCTCTAATTTGTCTGCATATGCACCATGAATGCCAGAAACGTGCTATAAACGTGCTTAAAGAAATTGAAGCATTTCTGGCAGCAAATCCATCAGAAATTGTGACCATCTTCATTGAAGACTACGTGTCATCACCGACGGGGATTTCAAAGGTGTTTAACGATGCTGGGTTGACCAAGTACTTGTTTCCACTGTCGAGAATGCCCAAAAACGGTGAAGAATGGCCAACCGTCGATGACATGGTTCAGAAGAATCAACGCTTGCTTCTTTTTACCTCTAAATCATCTAAAGAAGCTTCTGAAGGCATTGCTTATCAGTGGACATACGTTGTAGAAAACCAATGTGAGTTTCATTATTTTTTTATTTCTTTTGTCAAGAACCCTAATCGTAGGATTTTCAGATGGAGATGACGGAATGGTAAATGGTTCTTGTCCAAATCGTGGAGAATCTCCAGCTATGAACACCAAATCGAGGACATTGGTTTTGATGAACTATTTTCTGAGTAATGCTAATGCAACTTCGACTTGTGCTCATAATTCGGCTCCATTAGTTAACATGCTGAAAACTTGTCATGCTGCTGCTGATAATCGGTGGCCGAATTTCATTGCCGTTGATTTTTATATGGTATTAAATTACTTTAATATTGCATTTCATTAATTTCATTGTTTTCTGAAAATACTTGCATTGATAATATATATGTGTTAAAAGAGGAGTGACGGAGGAGGAGCCCCTGAAGCTGTCGACATAGCCAATGGTCACTTAACCTGCGGATGTGACAACATTGCCTATTGCAAGGTTACCAACTTTTCTTTCTGTCTCACAGCCATTAAAAACAAACAAAATCAAAACTTACATATTCTTTTTAAGACATGTTATATATGCTAATATACTTTCATTGTGACAAATATTTATTACAGTGGTTTTAAAATTCAAAACTAAGTATTAATACATTCTAAAACTTAGAAATATTAATAAAATAATAAACCAGATATTGAATATATTGTTTTAAGGAAAAGTTATGCAGGAAAATGCCGCATATGGAACATGTGATGTGCCTCCAATTTCTCCACCGCCACCAGCGGCTGCTCCCCCGGTCGCCGTTGTAAAAAAGGCAGAGCCACCGACGGAGGAAGAATTTCATGTGGACACCCCTCTCAAGTTGCTGAAATTTTTATGGGTAATACGTCATGTGGACCACTTTCTTGATTTGGCTAAAACTTTAACAAACCACACTACTAACACTGCTTAATTTTTCAGAATTTGTTGCTAAATTTGTATCATGACCAAGATTGAAAAGGCATCTTCAAAATACATTAGAGGAAGATTATAGTTCATGGGAACATATTTGAGGAATTTTTGTAATGAATTGATACTACATGGACTATATGTCTGGTTTTCATATTTCTGGTTATTTTCGTTTGACAGGTTTCTAGACTATATGTCTGGTTTCTAACTAGCTACTACATGGACATAGTTCTCCATCTTTTTGTATAAACCATTTCCTATTACAAAGTAAATATTAAGTAAGATTGTCTTCAGTGAAATTTTCACTGGTTCTTCAATATATATCTTGCTTGATTTTATAATTTAAACCACTGTGAAACCTGCTCATATGTTTTTATCATATAAGTATTGTTAAACAAGTTAGATTTGTCAATTCAACCTATATGTAACCATTATTTTAATGGATTAGGTTAGGGTCTTCTACCGCCAACATATTTCGACCTACACGTTTGTGAAGAAAACGTACTCATGAGATTAAAACTCCATAATAAGAAATTCTTTCACTTTTTAATTAAACATTTTACCAAGATCGAACCAAGTAAAGAAGGATTTGGCAGGGTAAGATGTGCTTGAAAACAATTTCAACAACCATCATATTAATCTTGTCTTTTCTTATATGTTTTCTATTCTCTTCTAAATTAAGGATTAATTTTTTTTAATCTTAAGTTAAAACACTTATTCTATGTTTTTCTGTTCTTGATTATTTTAAAATTGAAAGAAAGAGGAGAGAGAATAACTCGTTTGTAACATTTGAACTGGTTTAAATGTTGATATATGTTTGTTATATTTGATTAATTTTAAAAACCACAATAGCATGTATGTAAGGATGACAAAGAATCTAGTCGGAGACCGTACTTATCTAGAATCCGATCCAAAAAAAAAAAAATCTGCTCTGATACTTGCTTAAAAATATCTGCAGATATTTTAAAAAAATATATTTTTATAAATTATTAAAATAAAATTTAAATAGAATTATAAAAATATAATATAAATTAAACTAAATATAAATTAAAATTTAATTTTAATTAAATTTAACCTTATAAAATATAAATTAATGTTAATTTTAATTAAATTTAACTTAATAAAATATATAGTTAATTTTTATTTCTATTTTTTATGAATAACTAATATTCACGGGTACGAATAGTATAATACTCGCACCGATCCGTTTATAAGCGGTTATTAAAATATCAGACCCGTTTATAAGTGAATATTAAAATACCTAGCAGGTAGTAAATATCCACGGATATCAACTATCCCACATATTTTATTCGCGAATATCCGTGGACACGAACTTTTTTTTGTCATTCCTAATCATGTGTATAACACACAATTAAATAAATTATTTAGAGTTTAGAAAGTGTGTAATAGTTAAGAAAAAAAAACTAAATGTATTATTTATAGTTTAATTTAATTTACACAAAAAATGATAAAGAGATTTTTTATATACTAATGAATACACGTATGTATGTTTATTTTTTTATGATAATAAAAAATAAAATTATTATTATTATTGGTGTTATTATTTAATTATAAAATTAAATGGTTAAATTTAAACAACCGTCAAATCGAAAAATATTGGTTAAATTTAAAGAAACCATAATAAATTTGATAAAATAATTATTTTAATTACAAAAAATTATTTAAAGGATAAAACTAAAAAACAAATATGAAAAAAAAGAAGGGTGTCAAATTGTTTCTAGTTTATGGGTTATCTTGTTTTAATTATCATGATAACATTCATTCTTTTTTCACCTTCTAACAAGAAAGCTTAAAAGTACAAATTTAAAGTGCATCTAAATTATGGGGTTGAAGAAACTTTAGTTCATAATATAATTACATTTTTTTTTATCAATCCAATATAGGATAACAAATAAACTCATCCTCGGATATGGATATAGATAATATGCGATGTTTCAATTAGGTATGACATGATACATATTTGTTCTATATATGTTCCCATTCCCCACATATCTCCATCCTTATGCCGGCAAAAAACCCGCAATAGTGGGTATTGCAGATAAAATTCATGACGGATAGTTGGTACTTGCATATATTCATTATTTTCAGATCATAGTTATTAAATTCTTACGAGTTTACGTTCCCAGACATGTCTTCTGAGTTAACTCAAAAGTAAACTTTTTTCTACGTAAATTCGGTAGAATTAATTGTGAAATTGGTAGGATCGTGTAGAATGAGTGATTCTACGAGCTCGAAAGGGGGAAAATTAAGAAAAACAAGGTGGTTTGGTCTTTTTTTATTATATATTTAATGAAATGCATCAAATTTAATGACAATAATCCAAGTATTTATGTTTTACAATATTTATTTTTATGAACTATAAATCTATAAATTTTATTTATTTAAATTTATATAATTTTGTACACTTATTTGAATTAAGATATTATTTATATATTATTTTTCGTCTGAAGTAAATTCTTACGAGTTTACGAGTCGAGTTTACGTAAACTCAAGAGTTTGATAACCTTGTCCCAGATTGTGAATAACGAGTATTTTAATATCTACTTATAAATGGGTCGGACGTAGATATCTGCTACCTGCAAAAAGTAAAAATAAAAAAAATTATATTTTATTAAGTTAAATTTAATTAAAATTAAAATTAAAATTAATTTATATTTTATAAGGTTAAATTTAATTAAAATTAAATTTTAATTTATTTAATTTTATTTAATTTATATTTTAAAACTTTATAAAAATATTTTTTTTAAATATGTGTGGATATTTTTTAAACATGTATCCACGTAGGAAGCGGGTGAATGTTTTTGGTTCACTTAAAGAACTTTTCCTTTTTTTGTTAAAATAATTTTCATCATTATCCTTTAACAGTTTGACTAGATTCATATTTGAAATTTTTTATTAAATCTCTCAAGATATTTTCATCTTATCATACTTTGGACATTTATTTTTGGTTTAATAAGTTCGGAGGTCTTTATATTTGGGGGTTTGTTTCAATTGGTTCCTCCAATTTTGAAAGTGATCAATTAGTTCCCTGATTGTGTCAATTTGAATCAATAAAAGTCTTTCCGTTAAATGCAGTTAACGCCGTGAAGTTTTTGAACATGTGGCACGCTGACGCTTCCAGGTGGCATCGTTTCAAGTGCATAGGTGGATTATAAAAGGTTGAAATCCCTAAATTAAAAGGGTGTATTTGAAGCACTTGAAACGATGTCATCTGGAAGCGTCAGCGTGCCACATGTTCAAAAACTTCACGGCGTTAACTGCATTTAACAGAAAGACTTTTATTGATTCAAATTGACAAAATTAGGGACCTAATTGATCACTTCAAAAATTGGAGGACCCAATTGAAATAAACCTCCAAATATAAGGACCTCCGAACCTATTAAACCTTTATTTTTCTTGGTGTGATTTCATAATATCAAATTGTTTCTAACACACATTTAGCTATTTTTACTTGTTTTTAATATTTTTATTTTTACCATCCAACATAAAGTTTAAAATATGAAGGATCTATGTTAAATTTCAGTTATTATTAGTTAATTTTTTTTTTTGTATGATTTTATTCACATGATATATTAATATTTATTAGTATATAAAAAAAATTCATTAAAATATAAAGAATTAGAGTAAAGAGATATTTAAAATAATTTTAAATTTGAATATAAGTTTTTTTTTTTTGTAATCTTTTATTTTATATTTTTAAATTTTATAAACTTTGTTTTTTTAATGTTTCCAAATTTAATAAATATTTTGGTTCTCATAAAATTTTATTTGATATGCTAATTTGAATTGTTTTTGGTTATAGGTATATTTTCTTTCTAAATATTTAACATTAAAAAAAGTAAAATTAATTTTTATATTAAATATTGATAATATAACTTTTCGTATGTAAGATTTTTTATAATTTTATAAAAATTAATTAATATTGAAACAGTAAAAAAATAATGAAGTTTAACTAAATAATAAGATTGCTTAAGATTTCTTTTCATATAACTTAAAAATAATGAAGTAAAAAAATAACTTAAGATTTCTTTTCATAATTTAGAAACTGTGATACGTGGCCTTGAAGGAAACATTCACATTGGCGTATGAAGTTTAACTAAATAATAAGATTGCAAAGCATTGAAATAAAAGATAAGGATGGTTTATTATTATGAAGACCTGGAAAGAATAATGGTTCTACCATCATAAATATACAGATAAACTTATTTTGGAAACAGTCATAATAACGCATAGAATACATTACCATATCAAGAAATTTCTTCCCACTTTTTCTTCTTTGCCATCTTATTTGCCTTATTACTGTAGCTCCCCAACTGGCGCCTCGTTGAGCCACAGGAAATGAATGAAGTCGTATAATTTTGCACTAACACTGACCTATTTATGATAAAAAAGAAAAATCAATCAACATGAAAACAAAAGCAAAATTGTGAGAATGGTAAAACTTTTTGACCTTGTATGGGGTTGGGTTAAGTCTCCTCATGTGGTCAGGTCGCATTATCTCTAGTTGCTTGATGCACCGCTCTCTAATGTCTCTCAGAGCTGGTAAACTATCTTTCTTTTTATCTTCAAAAAAGAATCAGCAACATGGTAAAGAAAAGAAAAATATGACCATCATGAGCAGCATGCACTGAATATATGAATTGTAGATAAATGCTGGTAAGCACTGTATAAATTCCAGAGTGCGACCTACTTTTCAGATGACAAATAACAATTTCATTCAGGAACTCATAAAATAATACATTTTGCAACCATAAGATTTACAGATGGAAGGATATCTTCCTTTTCTTAGTTTAAATGGGTAATGAAGTGACAGGTTCACAAGCTACAATACACAAGGCTAACTACGAATCATGGGATTGTCCTTAGAAAGGATGTAATCTCAGATAAACAAGATAGATTCACTGTATGTGTACGTATGGATAGATTGTCCCCTAAATATTTATAAATAAGATAAATAATAAAGAAAATATTTTTCCATAAGCTAAAATTTATTTATAAATAAATTAAATTGCAGAAGCTCTTTTATACCGGCTTCATATTTTTTTGATAAGCACACTAGCTTAGCTTCATATTAAAAGATTATTTCTTATAATAATATCAATAAGCTATTACTGATCTCCATCATAGTTAATAATTAGTTCTCTTCTCACCTGAATTGCCTGGCCAGTAACACCTTAAAAGCTCCTCGACTTTCTGCGGCACAACGTATGCTCTCTTGGATTCTTGAAAGGGATGTCGGCACAGGATTCTTTCTCCCACCTACAAATCAAAGATGATAAAATATTTGTTAGGCCTTATTTTTATACTAGCAAAACCAACTCGCATCGAAGCAAGATTGACAAGCCAAGAGGCTGGAACTTTACATTCTAAGAGCAATGAGAGAATGTTGCCAAGTAGTCGGTCCATTATTTGGATTTATATTACGAAAAAGGGTGAAGAATAGCAATTGAGTGTGGTCAAATTTTCCAGAACAACAATATTGGAAGTTCTATCAAAAGTTGCCTCTACATTACTAAGTGCGCATTCAGTTTTGTCATCTAATCCGCCCACAACGAAACCCATGACTGTTTCAGGCACTTCATCAGTGTGCCTATGAAAAATCACTTCAATGCTTAGCTAATACAAATAAACAATTACATGCTTAAACAAAAGCATGACAGTTTCTTCAGAATTGAGACTACTACTCCAAGGCGACAGTCCTAAAAAAAGAAATCTCATTCACCAGAATCCCAACTTGGCATGCTGGTGAAAACATACATAAAGCCGTTACTGACAAGTAAAATTAACAACCCTGACTGGGGGAAGGGGTGCAAAACATTGAAATAATACCTTAGGAGGGGCCTCATTTTCTCCAGTCATTATGTCAACCAGGGGATAACCTTCTTTTCCATACAACCTATAGCATCGCTTTTTACATGGAATAGAGACCTAAATACAGACAAAGAAACGGAAAATATAAAAAATAAATATTAATCAGACGATTACACTATCATGTTCAGTTTAGAATGGTCAAACCTTTGACACATCTTCAGAAAGTTTGATACGAGGTTGATTATTTATTTCAACCAGCTTGAAAACAACACCTAATGCAGCTTGAGCGTAACAAGTAACCAGATAGGTACCAATTCCATAGGCATCAACCTCATGACCCTGTAGAGAAAATGCCATACAATAAAATATTTATGACATGAAACTACATATTCTTTGTGTAAATTTATATGAAGACTTGGCGTTTTCATTTTAAACCTCAACACATCATTACAAAAGAATAATACATATAAAATTCCTATTGAGGGATTCCACCAAAAGCCTAGATATGTAGATGTAAATAGATGTGAGAAATTTACAATGAAAATAAAGTACAAATTGATGGGGCCCAGAGAATGAGTGGGCTTCCTCAACCTCTAGCCCACGAAGGTACCAAGAAAGGTGGGGAAAAGTATACGTGAGAAAGAAGAATCCAAGGGCTGAGGTGGCAGGTAGTTAGAGGTTAGAGAAATCAGGAGGGGAATAGAGAGATTCTATCTGTATTCAGTTTTGCTGAATGTTGGGGGAAGGCAGGATTTTGGTTGAGAGAGTAGAGGAACCGTTTTGTGTTGCTCTAGAGAGGAGCGTAGCTCTGGGTGAGATTTGTTATCCTTCTCTTTCCTGTTTTTCGTTAACAGAATAATACATACATCGGCGTTCATTTCATTCCTTTCTTTTTCTTCAAAGCTTTTAAGGTGTGGGTCTGTATCAATAAACCAACAAATCATGTGCAATAGCTATAAAAGAATTTCACGTAACACTGAAATTAATCAATGGGAACACATCTACGCCGAGCAACAAACACAGACACTGCTCAATTGTTAGACTGATTGAGAATCAATAGTTCAGAAATAACAAGTTCCAGTTTACATTGACTAATTACCTGTTTGTTTAAAGCATCTAGTGTTTCCTCATTGAGGTCATTACTTGCAGTGATTGCCAGCTTCCCAAATTCAGGCACTCCAAATTCCTTCTCAATATTGCGAAAGAACTTCCTGACCTCACAAGACAAATATGCAAGGTCACCAGAGTCCAATCTAATACCAACTGCTTTGTATCTGCACGGTACATCATGAAGGCTCAGCAATGAATGGCAATTATGTGATTCTTTGGAAATGATGTCTTTTTTAAGGGAATGAACATGAGGGTACTGAGAGACTAGTTCAAGCCAAAGGTATGACTCCCTTAGTTCCCTTTTGTCTTTTAAGGTTCTTTTACCGGAAATAAGAAATATAATAAATTTTCTTGATTCTAATAAAATAGTTGTATAGTTTTCTATTTTACTCCATTCTCTCTCAATCTAACACTATAAATGCATGTGTAAATTATTTAAAAATTAAAGTAAGGGTTAAGGGTATAATAGGAAAAAAATAAATGTTATTCAAATTCTGAAAAGGAACAATTCTTTTCCAAAATTAAGACAAAAAAGAACAGAGGGAGTGCAATTTATTGATTATAGAACAGGATGCGAGAAAGAAGAGATCTGCAGTAAATTAACAACAGGCTGGTGTAATGTTCAAATTGAAAATAACATTATAGCCTACATATAATCTAACATTATTTGCCAAAAGGAAAATAAAAATAATACAAGCACTAGCACATGGAAAAAGGATTCACAACGAACAAGATACTTGCAACAATATACACCACAGTTTGCATAAAGAAATTATGTAACAGCAAAAACAGGGCAATTGTTAATAACCGAAGAAACGTTATACATAAGCAAGCCCATTTAATAAAATTTTCAGGAAAATTTTGCATTAATGCTAAGAAAAACCAACCAACTGCAATTACGAGTTTAGATATTGAATCCAGTACATCTTAATCAAATCCAAATGAGGATTGCCATTACATCCATACTTCTAGACTGGCCACTACTGCTATTAATTCCTCCCAGAACATCTATGCATATACTACCACATAATATAATATTTCATTCATTTGGAAAAGAAAACGAAACTTTGTATCCCTACCAACTAAGATACAACAGGGACGAGGGAACAATCATTACAATAGAAATTCATACTTGTGTATAACTTAGGGATACAGTCGGATATAATAATAACATGAAAAACTTCCTGACATACCCTAAGTCACTGAGAGCTAATGCAACTGCACAGAAGTTAGGGATTCCACTTCTTATCACCTGTCAACCAATGCAAATATAATGATCTGAAAACATTGCTGAACTCGTAAAAAAAATAAAAAATGAACCTATGAAAAAGCAAACACGTCATTTGATATAATGACATGACATAATAACTGATATAGCAGTGCGTACATTCGCAAAGCTTAACACTTTCAACGTTAAAGTATGCAAACAAATAATAGGTATGCAAAAAAATAATAGGCAGGCAGAAGTTGGAGGGCAATGAGTGTTGCAATATTCAAGAGTAAAATAGGTATGGCATCACATATGCACCTTAGGTATGATTTGCAACACTATTCACCCAGCCTGGACTTTGTACCTCTGTTGCATAAAAACGATCCATTCAGTAGAGTTATACTCTATTTGAAAATTGAAGGCACACTGACCAGTGATCAGTGTCTCTGAGTATTGAGCACAACACTACCCACCCATCCACACATCTGTTAAACACATAACTAATCTAAATTTTAATATAAAAGGAGAAAATTCATGTATGTGGTCCATGTGCTTATGCATCTTTGTCTTTTATTAATTTGCAACTTAAAGTATATGCATATGCTAGGAGCAAGGGCAAATAGGGGTTGGGTTACCTCTAATACCTACACAGATTTATACGCACAGGACAATTCACTCATCTTCCTAGTTATCTAAATCACCTATCACTTGCATCTCAAAGTCAAACTGATAAAAGATCCCATAACTGATTCATTTTTAGCTTGTATCAGTTTCCACTTTTATTGTTAATCACACCATCTTCATCGAAAAACCAGAACTAGTTCATAAGACATAAATGAGGGAAAAACAAGATTTACCCATAATCATCGGACATTTCCAGGTATAATAGATTATATATAATGATGGTCTTTTAAGAACTAGAAAATCAGTATACTTACATCATATGTATCTACAAGGGCAAGAAAATTATCAGGAAATGCCAATGCATACGATGTGAATGCTGCCAACTCGCTTTGATTGGTCTCACCAAAAACACCATTTGATAACTGTAGAGAGGGAACACATAAGTTATTCACTGGTAAATCCAGCTTTGATTTTGTGAGAGCACAAATGCTAAACAAACACCGGAGTGATGGCTTACAGCATTGGCATGAAATGTTTATTCATTTGTTTTTTTCAGAAAGTGGGGAAAAGATTAGCACACATGAAAATCAATATCTAAAACACCTATATCATATTAGGAATGACTTTATTTGATGTATACCTATTCAATAAAGTTCTATTGTCTTAATTTTCTGGTTATCCAGGCAATAATATTTCAACTTCATACGAAAAATTTAAAAGTGGAAAATAATTTTTTCCTGTGTAGAATGTCCATTGAAGGATCAAAACACTCCTTAATCCATGTATGTCAATCGCATAAAACAATATCATGTGTACAGAGTTACCCCAAACCTTTTTGTTAGGATGACAGCATTCTGGGAATGCTTTCTACACATCCTAATGGTGAAAAACCTTAGACTCAAAGCTTGAATAAAACATGAATCCACCCAAAACCTTGCATGGAGACTGAACACACCATGCTCCCCCACAGACATAAACACACCAAAAAATAGAAACAGGAGATAATTCAACTATGGCAGAATAACAACATTAAGGATGTAAATGTTGTATCATGGCACCTGAATTTTGCTCAGCCATGTTTGAACCTCAATAACAAAATCATCACACGTACTTGAACCATCTTTTCTGCGAAGTGACTTGTCTGAAATCTCGTCAAGGTTCTGCAGAAAAGTACACAAAAAAAAATAAGCAAAAAAAAAAATAACAGAGTGCCTCATTTACTGTAAGCATATAAATTACAACAAAACAATCAACACAAATCACATGTAAAGGTGGCTAGAAATTACAAGCCAGATTTTGGACAGAAGCTCCAAATTTATAAAAAATGGGATCTACAAATCACAGGTTCAGGAAACAACTACAAGGTAAGGCTGCAACAACTCCGCTCCCTAGATCCCTGGGCAGGGAGTCTTTTGTGCACTTGGCAACTGTTTTTTAAGGGGACCTGCCTTGGTGTTTCATAGTTTCATTTGGTCAAAGTCAAAAACTCAAAATTTGAATCTACAGGATCCGATCTGACTGCGTATTATTTTGGAAAATGAATAGGAAAAGACTTTCATATGATCCCTCTGAATTCTACAATTGCAATTGTCACACTCCAAACTTGATTGTAAATGTTTTAACTTCCTAGACCTACATTTTTGTAATCTCAAATGAGGTTCATAAATGCATATGAACAAATTGAAATGACTTTAGTTGTTATGACTTAAAACCATATTCACACTGAACTACATAGCAGTG
This sequence comes from Vigna radiata var. radiata, assembly GCF_000741045.1. Taxonomy (NCBI): domain Eukaryota; kingdom Viridiplantae; phylum Streptophyta; class Magnoliopsida; order Fabales; family Fabaceae; genus Vigna; species Vigna radiata. Next base: position 27,655,461 of record NC_028357.1, read on the forward strand.
CCTCTTCACTACTCAGTGTATTCTTCCAGGACAAATTTCCAACTATCTTTCTTATAACAAATAATCACATACAATTTAGTGCCTTTAGACATGTTGAAAGGAAAAATTTAAACAGAAACTACATTCTTTCATCTATATAGGGGATGTGTAAGTATTATATTTTACAAATAACAAGCGTACTTATTGGAAATTGTTTACATGATCATTAACCAAATATGTAACATAATTCAGTAAATTGGTTCGCACCATGTAAGAACTAACGAATGCATGGGAATGAGTACCACGAAGCGGTATCCCGAATAACTTTCCAGCTGCAACATTGCTATTGACACATGAAAAAGGCAGTTTATGAAGAATCAAGCATAGAAAAAGTCAGAAACAAAAAAATTCACCAAACTAAAATAAAACAGCCAACCTCCCCCTTCCCTAAAATTGCAATTTTTCCCTGATCATTCAATTTGAGCATACTGCCCCAAAATCCAGGATTATAATATGAAACCTCAGTGACTTTCGAGTTATTAAAATCTCATATCTTACCATTTTGTGCAAACAAAGTCCGACTTGATCAAATTAAATTGCAGGTAAATAACTTCACTTATAACATATAAGTAATGGGTACAAGGGAACTAGTGTAGGCCATCTCTCAGTAATTTGATTTTTTTATTGTTTGTCTACTCTATCAAGTTGTATTTAATTTTAAGTAGCTCATTATTCCTAGGGTGATTACAATGATAAAAGATAAAAAAACAGAAGTGCAAATAACACTGAAAAGGAATAGCAAATTATGGGTTCCTTCCAAATCAACAATCTACAAAACTTTGTAACCAACATCTCTATGGAATCAAACTTAAAACAGTAAGGAAAAAAAAAAATTCAAGTTCTGTACTGCACTATGAATTGGAGCTACAGTCATAAGCTATTGCTTGGAAACTGATGGCGTTATTTATGTGACAGAAAATGGGCCACTTGATCATGAATTTACCAAAGTTATTTGAATCATGCTAAAAAAAATTCTAGCACATAGGAAACATTTAGCTTAGATCCAATTACAATGTACAAACTAACAGACCATGTCACAAAACCATGCCCTTTCACCAAAATCACAGCAAAGAGATATATTATAAAATAACCCAATTTGAAACATATTTAATTAACACTAACAATTACACTATAGATGAATTGGCATTGAGAAGACTTTAGTCTGCGAAACCTCAAGCATGACATCTGTTCTACTGTACCCATCATGCTAGAACTAAATTGCTTAATTGATAATACCTTGTTGCATCAAATCCACCAATATAGCAGTACTTTGATGCTCCTATTCCCCCATCAGGCCCCTAAATTAAAAATAAGAATCTCTTTTAATGAATATCAAAGAAGCTAAGTTATCCCAAAATTTTACTAAATAAAAAACTACATAACCTGAGCCCTTCGCAATCCAAACTCCAGAAGAGTTTTGGATTTTCCAGCAACATGACGATGCCTTGCAGCATTAGTAGAAACTAATGATGCATAATTAATTAGATTCACAAAAGGTGTTTCCAACAATTGAACAACCTGAACAACATGATAGTCAATTTAATTAAGAAATTGGTCATCTTTGAAAGCAGATCAGTATTAAAGTATGGTAGTTAATGGCGGGCAAGTACTCACAGCAATTGGGCCTTCAACTCTCATCAGGGGAACCTTGGGGAAAACAACTGTCCCCTCGGGAATAGCATACACCTCAACATCAGAGCAGTCAACTCCTCTAAGATAGTCAAAAAATCCATCCTAGATTTAATTGATTATTATTAACATGTCAGAATATTTCCAAGTGCGAATCTAAATAAAAAAGCAAGCAGTGTTAAACTTTCCACAGAATTAAAGCACACCCAACTACCGGCCATATTATTTCAGATTTTCATGCCCAATTCTGTTTTTAAAAAAGAAACAAAAACCTTCAACCCTTTCTATCCTTTAGATATCCTAAAATTAGATTTCAGCACGTCTAGTTTAAAGTTCTGACACAGATGACATTGAGGATAAAATGTATGCTTTTTACTCACATCATTTCCTATTATTGAAAATAATGTTACACCTAAATTCCCGGTAGACGGAAACTTCAAATCCTTACACTTAAAACACCCTACTAACCACCGTAACAAAACGAGGAAGTTACAGCTATAACAAGTATCATAATTTCCTTTACCTCACAAGAGGAAGATAAACTTTGCCTGACAAAATCAATCTCCTCCTCAGTGAGCTTGAAATTAGCTATGAACCTTATGCACTCTTCCAAACCAGCGAAGACGGTATACTCCCCACCGAACGGACTCTTCCGAAAATACAAATCGAACCTGAAAGGAAACACGATCCAATCTTCTCACAAACACACACATGCATTCCAACATTAAAACAGTGATTAAAACGCCGCAAAGAATAACCATTATGCAGCCACAGATAAATCAAACACTAATCCGAACAGAAGACAATGAAAGCACTCAATACAGCAAAAGCACAAAACGACAACTATTATTCGCAATTTCACGTGCACTTCATCGGCAAGAAAACGCAAACAAAAAAAAAAAAACCGACGAATACTGACACGGCACGTTCTTGATGTTTGCCAGCTTTCCAGTAGGCGTAAGCCATGGTGAATTGATAGAGATCCGTGAGCAGAGGCGTAACCATCGGGTTCGTAGGTCCATCTATGGCGCCACTGGAAGGCTTCTTGTTCTCTCCGTTCTCCTTCGCCTCCATTAGGGTTCTCTCACTCGTGCACTCTCTGCTGCGAGAATTAGTCCTTGTGTGGTCTCTGTTTTTAGTGTTTCGGTTTTTAGTTGCGTTGGGTTGGTTTAATTTATCACCTCGCGCGCACTCTACTTATATAGTTGGTTCGGATGCAAGCGTGAGCGTCACGCACGAAAAGGGGACCTGCGAAGAAGAGAAGAGAGAGAAAGTGGCATATACTTTCTTAGAACAATACTCCTAAGCAAGTCCTTGGTCCTAAGCTCAGACTATTTGAACTTTGAATTTGGATGAAGGAACCAAAAACAGAGAAAGCTTGAATAAGACAGACAGAAGCAGCTTGGTTAGTTGTGTATTCTGGGGACCAAGCTGCAATGTTCGTTTTGCACTGCCAAAACCCAAAAAGAGGTTAAAAAGCTTTTTTTTTCCTCTGAATTACTCTATTCCAATTCCAGTCAAGTGAGGTGTTTAATAATAACTTTCTACAAAATATATAAATCTAATCACCCCGTTTAGGAAAAACATGTGCTCTGTTACTATCACTGTAAAATACTTTTATTATCAACATAATAGTAATGTTTTTAACATTATATTTGAGGTAATTATTATAAAAAAAAAAAGAATCTATACATTATATTTGAGGTAATTATTATATGAAAAGCTTGATTAATACTTTCGTTTCTTAAAGTAAATATTTAATTGATTTTTAATATATTTTCATTTTTAATTTTGTTGTCAATGTTGTTCCGTGAAATTGATATTAATGTGTGGTTTGGTAGGTATAAACATCTTAAACTTTTATTTTTTTTCTTAATAAAAAAAAAATCCTTTTTTCTGTACAACAGCAAGGGAGAATCAGCTCCTCATCCTTGCAAATTCTTTCTAGAAAAAAAAAAAAAAAACTCTGCTTTAGATTATTCAAGCTCTTTGTTTTTTTCTTGTTCAAGATTATGCTGTAAAATTTCGAAACTCACAAGTGTCATCAGCCACGTTTCAATTTAAAGATTTGCATACCGAGCATTGGCAGGTTATATTTTTTAAAGGATGAAAATATTTTAACAACATTTTTTCATAATTTTTTTTATAATAAAATATGTATTTTATTGATGAATTTAAATTTATATTTAAAAAAATATTTAAAACGATGAATTAAAAACTGTCACATGTTTATTGTCAAAAAAATTGTTAAAAAATATTGATAAAAGGATTTTTTTCTTTTTTAAAAGGTTGGAGTGGTTCTTCCTCGTAAGCCATTCATTGGTCAATTTTTTTTTCTCTATCAAATTTCAAAGATTTTGTTATTTTCTTCCTGATACTATTAATTTACATCCAACAAATAATTATTTTTACATACACATGATATTCTTTACTCCTCGATTTTTTTTTTCTTTTACAAATACAAAAGCTGATTTTTTAATAAATAAAATATATCTATATTTATACCATTTTATTGTGATTATGGTGTTGTTATTATAACGGTCTAAATCACTCTAAATCATTAACTTTGATACATAAATGAATTATGATTTAAAAAAGTTATTAGAAAATAGTTATATATATATATATATATATATATATATATATATATATATATATATATATATATAAACTGTAATAACATACTTAATACAATTTTTAATCTAAAAATCTTAAGATAATACGTTTATAGATTTTTTATTTGTCATTATTGATGATAAACAATTTGAGTCCTTAAATATCTAAGTTTCTCTAATATTTTGATAAACACACGCTCTTTTGTTGCATAGCTGTGAAAATGAAAGAGGGAGAGAAAATGATAATGAAAGAGGTGGTGTGAGCAGAAAGAAGAAGGAGATGAAGGAATAAAAAAAAAAAAATAATAAGATACTAACACTTTACATTTACCAATCCCTGTTAACATAATTAACATAAGCTTCAACATCCATAATTTTAAAATTTGAGACTAATGGAAGAAAAAATATTAAAAAACAACTAAATATTTGCTTTTAATATAAAAATAAAATACTAATTAAACCGATATAAAAAAAATTGTGTTATTAATGTATATAATACTCTTATTCTTCGTGGTTATTTTAAAATAAGTATTAAGATAATTATAAGTATTAACATAATTTGGAATAAGTTTTTTTTTCTTTTGTAGTGGTCTACCATATTATTTTAGTCGTATTTCTTAAATTATTGATATAACCATGTTAAATCAAGATTTTATTATAATCAAATATCATATTTAGGTAATTATTAGTTAATTTGTCATTAATAACATTTTCATAAGATATCTTAGTCATCTTCAAAGTGTATCAAGTTCAGTTAGGTATCCAAGCTCCTAATTTCGAAACATGAGTAGTTTGTATTTTATGTGGATTACCTCTTTGATTTTATTTTATTTTTGTTGAGGTATAATTTGTCGCTATGCTTGAGTTTAAAGTTACTACTAATTAATTTTCTATAACATTGTGTCATTTTATAATAGAATTTTTGTTTGAATTCATGAAGTAATGACCATATATGCTATCATAGAGTAATAATTTTCAATGCACTATTCTTAATTAAATTTTTTTATGGATCCCAAAATAAGAAAACTTTTTGAGTTGTAACATTTTATTTCACAAAGCTTGTACTAAAATGTTATCATCTCTCTAAAATAACAGTTTAGGTACTGTTCACCTCTTTTTTATGTTTAGTTTTTTCTAAACCATGTTTAAAAGATTCTTTTCCACCATTAATATAAATAGCTCCCTCGTGGCAATCGTTCCTTAGTTGAAAATCTAAGTTTTTAACCTAAGGGATGAATCCTTGGTGAGGAGAGTTCGAGCAATTCATTACTTTGATAAAAGCCTAATACTAATGTGGTTAATCTTCGATTTAGGGCATCTATTATATAAATGTTGCTTTTGATATTAAATTACAACTATATAAATATAAAATAAAGGTTTGTTGAATAAATATGATAAGCAATATTTTAGTTTGTTAAAAAATCAAACTAAAATATTAGAAGTCATAGTCTCCCTATTTGATCAAATATAATTATTTATATTTTTTTTTTCTTTATTTCCATCATAAAAGAAAATTAAAAGGAACTTAAAATGTTTTACAGAGGTATGATTATATACTAGTTTAAGCCGTTCTTAATTCTAAATATGCTTCTATTTTTTTTGTTCAAAAGAAAATTAAGAAATACTTTATTAAGAAAAAATTATTGTTTATTAATTATTAATATATATATTTATAATCTAACACATCATTGTAGTTGTAGAGGAATTTTCTATTAAGAAAAAAAAAACCTTTTAAATAAGAAAATCATTTACATAGAATTAATACCAAAAAGCAAGTAGATCTATAAAACAATTATTGAGAATTGAATTGTGGTTGAAAACTGTTTTGAAATATTTTTATAGAACTTCAGCTGATAAGTACCAGACAAGGTTTATCCTTGACAAATGATTTGTCAAGTAATTTTCTTACGAATATTTTATAATCGAATGGTAAAGATTGTCATACACTCTTTTAAAGTGACAAACATTCTATAATTTCTTGTTTTCAAAACTTATTTTTAGCCATAAGTTTGATGAGGATTAATAACATAGAATTTGTGAATATAAGATATTTTTATATATTAGTTTAGTCGTAAACAACAAACTATTTCTGGTTCTTAATCAATATATCGAATTACAATAAGCAAACTAATGTCATGAAAATATATATTATTTTGGATTGCGGTTACTCTAAAGTAAAAATAACTTAAATTTTATTTGAATATGTAGTTATTTTGGGTAAAAATTCGAGTATTATGTGGACCTGAATGACTCTTGACTGATTGTTAACACAGTGATCATTGATGTAGTTTTGCATAAATCATGGATTGTAACTTCAACTATAAGAAGATACATGTACACAGGTTGGAGCTGTACAGCTGCGAAAGAGAAAAATAACACGTTTTGCAGCGAATATGGAGGCCACGATGTCTTTTGTAGGCAGGTAAAAAAATATGAGCATTTTAACTCTAGGTAGATATAGGCTACAATTGAAATAAAAATAGTAACAGTATATGCTATAACTAATTTAATAAAACTGTTTTTTATACTGAACTAGTCTTGTTATATACTATGATTTTTATTTCAAGAACAACCTATAATGTATAATAACTTATAAAATAGAGTGTTAAGAGTTCACAAAGTATTTTAAATAATAACATTATGTTATTTTAATATTAAAAACTAAATATATAAATAAAAATTTTATTAAGGAGTCTCGTTATTTAAAATACATGTTATTTCTCTAAAACTTATTATTTGAGTATTTTTTTTCCTTCTCTCTTAGAATTTTAATTTTTGGGTCATTGTTTGTAAATCAAAGAGTGTTTACCTGAGCATGACAACAAAATCTTTCTTTCTAACTTATTAATTATTGTAAAAGAGAAAGTTAATTTTTACTTTTTCTTTTATTTTTTCTGTTTTCCAATGCATGCATTATGACTCTATCACATATATAGTTTGAGTCTTCTATTAGGTCTTCTATTAATCAGTGATTCTAGTCGCGTACCCTGATCATAATTTTGTGGTTTGTAAGTGTAGATATAGTCTCTTGAATTGAAAAAGTGATTTACACCCATTTGAACTGTTTAAGCTTCTAACATGTAAGAGAAACTAAATATTTTGTCTCTAAAGTTTTAATAGTTTGATAATCTAAATTATTATGTTAGAATTGTATGAATTCATTATTGAAATTAGTTTGAATCTATGATAGGGTATTGTTGACATGTTGAAATTGGTAGTTAGTATGGTGAATTATCATTGTAAACAAGTTGTTGAATGGTGTTTGGTTTTGATGATATGTGAATGTTAAACTATTGTTTTAATTGGTCATTTTGCTGCTGAACTTTGGCTTCATAATAGGTTGAAGTAATGGTTAGGCATTTTTAGTCTAAATTAAGGTTTTGATAAGTGAAATTCTAGAGAGTTTGTTCTTTAAGTAAGTCTGTTATTTGGAGTTTGTAATTGTGTCAATTAAGACTTGGTTAGCCAATGAAATTGTTAAAATCTGATTTACATTATGTGAAATTTGTTGTTTGTGTTTTTGGATAGTTAGTTTGATTTGATGGCTAATTGAGCAAATTAATATTCAATTTGAGTTATAAACATGTTTTCAAATTAATTACTGTACCAAGAATACCAATTTAGATATTTGGATAGGTCATGAGTGCATCCAGATCAAGTTTCTAAGTTATTGTCTTTTGGTATAGTGTTAGTTGTTTTGTGTGGTGCTAAGCGTTGCCAAACCTGAGAGCCACTAGCCTCTAGAATGTTGAGTGCCACTTTGGGCACTGAGCGCCACAAAGTCAGTGAACTCTCTATCTTCTAGGCACTGAGCGGTGGTTTAGGAAAATAAGCATTACTTCTCCTTATAGGTTTAGATCTTGTTTTTTCCAATAATTTGTTGGGCGAGGGATCTTGCTCATTGAGCGACCTCTGTTCTAACGACATTGTGATTGTTTTCTCTAATCTTTGACTTATGTTTGTTTAAAATATGTTGTATGAAATTTCACCCTTGTCTAGTCTATATTGGAATTTTTTTTTTTTATGCTCAATGGATGGTACATATGGGTAAGATTTCAAGTGGTATGTGACGAGATTGTGAGTTTGAATTATATATGATATTATAAGGATTTCAAGACGAAGTCCTTAGGATGGTATGTATAGTGTGTGTATTGATATATGAGCTTTATATTAGGGGTTATTCTGACACTCTTAATAACTTTCAATCTCAAGTAGAGAATGATGGTTATATCATAGAGAGTAGTAAGAGGTCCTTAGCCTAATGATCATTTATTAACCATAGATTTGACGGGTTAACCTCAAAGTATGGTAGCTGGTGTGGGTGAGTTGTTTTACTACCTCTGGGTGCATGATTCCTAGAATTCGATATCAATACGTGTATCTAGATAGTCAATTCTAGGATAAATAATTAGATGTTTATGAATTGTTAGTTATTGATGATTAATTATAATTTGTTATTTGTAAATAATTATATGTGTATTCTTTGGTAAAATTAGTTTATCCTTGTTTTTTTTTGTTTCGTTTGCTTTTTTCTTTTTTTTTTTTTGTAATAATCATGAAACTTTTTTTGAGACAAATATTTGGAAATGGAGATAAAGCAAAAACTTAAATTAGGATAGAAAGTTAGACTAGGATATGTTAGTTGGTTATATATATATATATATATATATATATATTAATATTCTTTCACAAACTTCATATTACATCTTAGTTTTTAAGTATAATAGAAGTCATTGAATTTTCACTCTTGTATATGTTTTGCTATTATAATTATTTTTGGAATATTTTACTATTATAATTATTTTTGGACGACGGTAAAAGTCTACTATATACATTATTTCATTAACTATTCTAATTTATTCACTATGTAATAATTTCTATAAAAATATTAATGTTATTAAAATTTGAGATGTTATGATATAATTTCAAAAATTCTTACAATTTTTAGCATATACTAATACTGACATAATATATACATAATATATAGTAGATTTTTATCTCAACCGTAACATATGTTGTGTCAATAATTTTAAAAATACCATGTATTTTTATAAATTGAATTTTATTTTTAGAATAGTAGTTTATCTGCATAGTTATAACGTATATTTGCACAAGTGAAAGTGATTGATAATAAATATATTAATAGATAAGAAGTTGTTTAAAATTTACTTTTATATATGTATTTTTGTATTTAGATCTAAAATTAATTATTTAAAAACTTACATTTTACGATCACTTTATTTTAATTTATTTTTCAGAAATATGTATTTACAATGATATTTTATTATACAACTTTATTTAAATTATAATTCAAAATTAATTTTTTCTTTAAATTTATATTTTAAATAATTATTTTTAAATAAATTGATTTAAAATTTTAGAAAGAATAAAAAATATCGATAAGTATCTCTAAATATTCGTAGATGAAAAAAATTAGAATATTTTTTCACACATATTCAACAAGTAAATAATAAAACTTTTTTTAAATGTAACAAATAGGATAATATCCGAGTCCGTCACCATTGGCATTGGTGCAAAGCAGGTCGATCTTTATCAAATTGTTTAACTTTTTTTTAAAAAAAAAAAGTAACGAGAAAATAGTAATATTGATGTATCCATGTGTGCATTCTTTATATGCCTATATGAGTTGTATCATTGCTGAGAATAAGCATACATTATGCCTTACAAATATTAAAAATAATTAGAATTTTTAAATTGAGTTAAGATGTCTTTGTGTTTTTCTTTTTTAAATTTAAAACCAATGTTTTAATCGATATAGATTTTAAAAGTATTTAATTTAGTCCATCTTCGATTATTGTTAGAGATTTTTATTTATAAAAAAAATAAAACTATAAACCATTCAGATGATAATTTATTTCAATTTCACATGCACTCCTTTGGACATTCTACTCTCTTTTCCAATGTATTCGTTCTAATAACGTGTAGGTTGAAATGTTTGAATAGAATAGTTTTAACAATAATTTTTAAATTAAAAGAACAAAAAATTAATTCTAATTTGAATTAGTAAAATCCCCCATACAGTTTCTCTAAAAATTCACTTTACAGTCACTTTCTTTACAAAAATATCTAAGAAAATAAAAATTAGAAATTGTTGTGATTAAATGAATTAAGTTAAACAAAAATAATTATAAACTTTGAATCAATAAACATGGAAATAGTTATTTATGCCAAAGTGCATGGATATTATTAGCTGTACAAAACTTTGAACCACGGTCTACACGTAAAGATGTTTCAGTCAAATTTAGGTAAAGAGAGAATTCTGGGGAAATAATTAAGAAGAAAAGAAAAGAAAAGAAGAAGTTGCATTGAATTGACTATGAGCAACGTTTGTTAGGGATTGGGACGTCTTAACAAGAAGACAGTTGAATAGATGGAAAACAGAAAAGTTAAATGACCAGTTTTCTTTTTCGACTTATTGTGAATGGAAAAAGATTTCTTGACTTTTTCTTGTTTTTTTCTAAATTCTCATTACCACAGTGCATTCATGATATCTCCCTTTCTATTTTTTTTTTGCCTTTTGTATTCGGAGTTTTAGGTTCGTGTTGTTGGATGTTCTCGTTGGAAGTCTCACATCGACTAGAAATAAGACATCTCATCTTAAAAACCGGTTTTGGGGTTGAGTTAAGCATAAAACTCACTTCTAACATGGTATCAAAGTCATCATTTGAGTCTATCCTAACAAGTTCTAAGTGAACATTTATATTTCCATCCATTGTTGGGGAGCTATTGGACCACTCAATTTCTACAGTTTTTGTTATGGGTGTTGCTTCCTTCACCTCCCCAAGTGGGTCCTGCACCTCCCCAAGTGGGTCCTGCACCTCCCCATTATTTTAATTTATTTCAAAAATATTTTACACATTCCCATTATTTTTTTTTATTCCAAAAATATCCTACACCTTGCGAGTGTCCTTAACAATCTTTCTCTTTCTCTCTACATTAATGGGGAGGTGCAGGACCCACTTGGAGAGGTGGAGGGAGTAACACCCTTTTATTATTTGTATTTGCACTCACTGATAAGATATTGTCCACTTTAGACTAAGCTCTCACGGATTTGCTTTTGGTACCACTCCAAAAAAAACCTCTTATTAATAAAGATATCTTATGTGTATCTAAACTTATGTCCATCTCTCATTTTTTCTGATGTGGAACTTTATTTCTTCCTATCATATTTCATTTCTTTAATGGAGAATGTGCCTTTCAATAGACGAGTTTTAGGAATACAAACTTAAAAGATCCAAAACATATAATAAATTAAAAAATATAAACACTCGATAGTGATACAAATGCAACAAATATGGACTAGCATTTATTTCTAATTCTTTGGTTGTTGTATTACTGTACCTTGTCGAGGAGATACTCTCGTTTTATAATTTCATTATTCACGTTTTCTATGTATAGGTTATTTATCTAGTGGACATACAAATTTATAAAGATTATTAACTTTAAATTTGAAAACCAATAAAAGAAATATATATGGAGTTTATTTCATTTTTGGATTAAATAATCATAAAATTCTCTTTGATTTTATTTTGGTTGGACTTAGAAAGTGTTGAAAAATAGTAATCTCTATTATTTTTATCATAATTAGCTTTGAAATATTTTCTGATCCATTATTATCTATCATAAAGTTTTTTTTATTCAAGGTATCTAATATTGGAATAGTTGTTGGAGAATACCAGGGAATTATTATTTTATATAGTTTTCGTAACTTGATTTTGTAACTATTGGTATAATATATCCAATCTTCTTATATCTAAATTTTAAGGGTAGGCTTGAATGAGATTTTTTAAAAATCAATTTATAATCCAAACTAGATCTAATAACATAGATTTGATCTATACTCCATATCCATTTTTATTAAATAAACTAGATTGCACCTTCTTAATTAGAATAAATTTGGCGAGATTGATCTAATATATTTGAGTATTAAACCTATTAGAGATAGATCAAATCAATTATTAAAATTTTAGTAAACATAATAAATTGTACAAATAATAAAATGGAAAGTTTAATTATCATTTTCCTAATAGACTTGTACAATATTAGCAAAATATACCAATTTCTTACTATATAAACTAGTTAAACTACGAAACTTTAGTATAAAGATGATTGCGGAATTTTCAAGAGTAATTATAAAACCAAAATACAAAAAACAAATAAACTAATAGATCGAGTTAGCATAAAGGGAGTAAATCATCTACTTTTTATTAAGTAATAAGTTAAGATTCTATACCGAAGATGCTTTAATAATTAATTTCGATGGATATTGAGAATCCTTCAGAAACTTTCTCGTAATTAACATCAATGATTTATGATTTGAGACATCCTTCTACAAATTCCAAATTTCTTAGTCTGCTATCTACAAGAAGCAATAAACTGAGCTGCATATAAGCATAGAAACTCCAATGAGAAATCAAGAAGGATTTCATGTGCATGTTCCCCATCTACAGAGTTACAAAATCTCATACCAGTAAAACAATTTAAAGACATTTGAGATTTACAGCAAACATTTTTTTGTAGCTCATAACATTCCAATTACCCACTGAACCGCTGGTTTAGAATAATGTTGGCTCACTATTTCTCAACATCAGTCTAGATTGATCACTTCCAGGGATGCAGTTTCCTAAAGAGCTGCTGTCTTTAACTGCAGATTTTTGCATATCAAAGGAAACTGATGCTGTAGCCAATGCGCCTGATTCAATTTTAAGGAGGGAACAGTTCAATTAGTACGAGATTGTTATTTCCCAATGAAAGAGCTACATGATCATTTCTCTGGAAAGAAAAATGAGACCTTGAGAAGAAACTAATGGGTTGGTATGGTGCTGCAATATGTCTTCTCTGCATATCTGTTTTATAATTTAAAAGGGGGAAAAAATGTAAAAGTGAATACCGTTATACTTTTAACTAGGCATATGTAACTAAAAAGTGAGCTAACCTCAGAAAAACCTCTGTGTTGAAATGATCTTATATTGTCAGAAATATGAGATTCCAGTCTAAAAGATGTTTCTGAGTTGAATATATATGATGGGGTGGTCATGGATGGCTGATCTGCCACAATTTGTTTGTTAGCCATATTGGATGAATAGGGCATGGGGTTTTCTTGTTGCATAGGGAGAGTAGCAGTAGTGTTTGAAGGGATAGATCTGTTTTCTTCACTTGAATCCATTCTCATCTGAGACAATTGCTGGGGTTGCAAACCTTCTGGAAAGAACATAGGATGCAAACTCAACCCATTTCTCATTGACAGCATCTGCTATTGCCATAAAACCATATTAGAAACAAGCTGAGCAGTATTTCTCCTTTCCCTTTCCCTTTAACATGCTCAAAATTTAAGTGTCAGCACATAACACTGGGTTTTGGTAAAAGAGGAGATCCATGTCAAGAATACAATTGAAGTTTTTCCTGATGCATGATGCGTTCATCGCAACATAGTCTAATGTTATTCACCAAAAGTATCAACTTGTACTAAATACACTATATTTTATGATTCTTCAATACTCTGATCACTCTGCAGAGCATATATATATTATGGCAATGTTGCACAACAAAACATAACAAGCATAACCAAGATCATCATCACATTGAATTCATCACTTTGTATATTGCAGTAGTTTTTTATTTATTAAACTCGGATACTTCAAAATGGAAAGTATACCTATGGTACCAGTGTCAGAAACCGATACTCTTCGGTTACTTCCAAATATATATCTAAAAGATACTCAATATTTTTTTTATTCTTTTTCCAATACTTCTTGATACTTTTGGAATACTTCTTACGTGTCCAAAAAGTATCCAACCTTTTTTCTTCTAATTTTTTCTAGGATATGATATAGATACTTTCAAATAGTATCTAAAACCATCTACTTTTGTGAAAAAGATTAAGTATTTTGTGATATATATCAAATAATTGAAGAACATTACTTTGTGATATATATACTATTATTGCATAAAAAAGAGAGACAAAAATTGAAGAACATTAGTGACAATTATAGTTAGTCAAGATTAATTGCGAGATATAAACAAAAATTAAAATTGTTTTGTTATGATTACAAATGTTGTTTTCTTTCTTGTAAATTTGATATTGTAATTATAAATTAATGAAAAAAAACATCAATGTCTCTTTACTTATAATTATGTATATTTATATCAAATATTTTATAAGTTTTGTCAATAAATCATGATGCATCGTATCCTAAATTAAAAAAATTTACCCTATATCAGTATTTGCATCATATACCTGTGTGGCACCGAGTATCTCTGGTATGGAAAATATTGTGCACTTCAATGATTGAATTTGAATTTGTAAGGAAGAAAGCCACACATTGGAAAAGAAAGTCCAAGTGAGAGTGATATAAGAGAGATTTTGAACCAAACTTCTTAAGGTTACTAGTCAAGCTTAAAATCAAGCCCACAAATATTGTTCATTACGAATCCCATGGAATATTTCCCCTCCCAACCAGAAACCTTGTTCTTGTCGGTGACCTTGAAAAAAAATATTGGGTGCTAAAATTTCAAAACAAATTGGGACACACACACACAATATATATATATATATATATATATATATATATATATATATATATATATATATATATATATTAAATTAGGGGATTATTTTAACTGAATATTAGTTATAATCAAGCTAATTTATAGTGAAGCGTCAATTTTAGTATGTGTTCGAGTAATCGAGTAACTAAAGGCATCACAATTTCTTAAGTTCTTTTAAGGATGTTATTAAAGGTATCTTCAGCAAGATTCCATAAAAGTTCATTCCAAAAGTTCTTAAAATTTATGCTAGTTGTTATTGCAGACATACTTCAAAATTCAAAGGTTTAAATTAGTGTGGATATTAAACCTTTCAATCATATCTAGTAACAAGACATGATCACACAAGTATCCAACGTTTCTTATAAAAACAAATAACTAAGATATCATTACTCATGATTTGTAACTTCATGTAATTGCAATCTAAGAAAGAATGTTCAAGAATAAATTACGCCCCGAAAAGGAATTGGAATAATAATGAAAGACACGGATAGAGAAACAGACCTGTACTTGGAGCTGAAGCTGTTTAAGGTATTCAATAGCTTCATCAAGCATCGAAGCCTTATCAGTCTGCCAAACAACAATCCTCCACAGTCAAAGAACAATGAATCGTGCAGCACGCTAATCAAACATTGTAGAAGAAACCAGTGTACCTTGTTCGAATTTGGAATTAGATTTTGCAAAGCCTTCAATTTTTCATTGATCCTACTCCTCCTCCTCTGCTCTCAACAAACCCCGCACCAGACATAAAAGCCAGAAATGAAAATTACGTAGCCATGAATAAAAACCAAAACCCAAGCACACAAAATAGCCAGCCACCATACAGTAGCAGAACCAGATGATTTTATCAGAGCTGGATTATGTAGCAAATTCATGACAAATTAGTCCTTTTTTGTGACATTTGGGAAATGACTTCTTTACAAAAATTGACAGGACAAAACTGTTGTACCCTCGACAAATTCGGAGACTAAATTAATGAAATATATATTCATAAAACCTTGGCTGGGATACAACTTATAAATTTTCTGTAAGTTTGATTTCAAACTATCTTTAATAAAATAGGTGAAGAGGTTTCCTATCTTAGGGGGTGCAATGCAGGTGTAGTGCAGCTGCCCCACTTTACGACGTAATTACAAGAAGAAAGTTCAAACCTTTTCAGACAAGTTATGAACTTCCGCCGCTCTGCTTCTTTTGGATGAACTCCCAGAACGAAAGCACTTGGATGGAATTGGAACTTCTTCTACCAACGCTTCACACTCCTACATTGAGAATATTCATATAATAACCACATACAGCACACCACAAGAGTATAATAATGATAATAATAACAATAATATAAAGAATATCGAACAAGGAGTAATATGAGAAAGTGGAAGCATCACCTCACTGTCGCAGTCGTAGTCATCGGTTTCATTGTGAATATTGAGTGGCAGCGAGGAAGAAGAGACGTCGATAGCAGAAGAAGGGTTGTAGGGCGAGATCCCATCTCGTAGTGCATTATGTTGTGCAGTTTTGGAGGTGCAGAAGTGAAGCATGGAGATGGGGATGGGATTGCGTGGGGGGTTACCCTGGTGGGTTGTGAGGGAAGAAGGAAGAAGAGTGTGAGGAAGGGGAAGGGAGATTTGGTCGTGGCTGGAGGAGGAGGAAGAAGACATTGTATTATCCCTTTTTGTTTTCTAGAATAATAATATGGAAAAATTCTTTTAACAATTTTTTTTGATAAAGTGGTAATTTGTGATTAACTCTTTTAAATATTTTTTAAATATAAAATATTGAATTGTTTTGGTTTAAGGTCAAAGGAGCGTTAGCACTTTTCTTTATGGATTGTTGGGGTTTGGGTGTTGGTTGCATAGGCAAGTGTTTACGTTTGTGTTTGTTAATGTAAAGCTGATAATGGAGGTGGCTGACTAGTTTGAGAAACCGATAGCAAAGAAAGGAAAAAATACTTTTTAACGATATTTTTTAATAACCTTTTACAATACATGTTTGTGGTGGATTTATTTAAAATATTTTTTTAAACATAAATTTAAATAAATTAATAAAATAATAATACATATTTTATTGTTAAAAAATTATTAAAATATCAAAAAAAAAAAAAAAAGAAACAAAGGTTTTTCAAAGGAAGGATGTGACGTATGACATGGGGAATTGTGAACTGTTTCGGATCCAAAGTATGGTTCGCTCACACTACCCACAGTGCCACGCGCCATAACAGCGATTATCTCCAACTCATACACAACACTGCTTTTATTCTATTAAATTATCAAAGTATATTGAGGGTCTGAATAGCAGTGAAGGAGGGTGTCATATTCAGCTCATGCGTTTAATAGATTCAAATATAAATATCTGGCATATGCATCTTTTCATTATTTTAATTTATTTTAAAAATATTTTATATTTTTTTTTATTCTAAAAATATCCTACACCTTTTTATTATCTTTAATAACTTTTTTTTTCTATTTACATTAATAGAATATTTATTATAAAATATAAAATTCAGAAGAAACTTCAATATTAATATTTTTACCATTTTCATTTTATAAAATTAAAAGTTAGATGCAAATACAAATTAATAAACATAATAATTTTAATAATAAATAAAAATATATTATTTTATTATATACTAACTTTATAATGACGAAAGAACTAAATAAATTCTAAATATTTAATAAATAACTTTTTTTTTATATTTTAAGTATTTGATAATATTTTTATATTATTTATCTAATAAATTAAATATTTGAATCAAACATGTCGGTGAGTTAAAACATAATATAATGTTAAAAATTATAGATATTATATGTAAAAAACACACACACACACACACACACACACATATATATATATATATATATATAAACATTTTTCTACAAATTTAGAACAAAATTTTACCATTTATTAAATAATTTGAAAAGAATAAGTAATTTGAAAAAAAAAATATAGTCAACCGCGAAAATAAGATTGAATCAAATTTATTTAAAAAAATATATCACAAGTTCAAATTTGAGCCATATAAATGCTCCATTAATGAGCCATGTAAATGCTTCATTAATGTAGAGAGAGAAAGAGAAAAATTGTTAAGGATAGTGGAGAGATGTAGAATATTTTTGAAATAAATTAAAATAGTGGGGAAGTGGACCCACTTGGGGAGGTGGAGGGAGCAACAGTGTACTAATTATGTACCACACAATGAAGGCCTTAGTAGGCTGATTCAAAATATAACAAGGGGAGTTACTCCCTACACCTCCACACAGTGCTCTCTGCACCTCCTCATTCCTTTTTTACCCTTTTAGTAATATTTAAAAGAGGATGTTAATATTTGTGAACGAGATCCGTCGGACGTGGATATCCGTTTAAGAAAATCCTTATTCAAAAGAAATTGATGCTTCCTATTAACTCCTTGCTCTTTCCACCTAATCCTAAGAAATATTACATACCAAATTTATAAAGAACTCACGAGTGTCAAGACAACTTCTTGAAAAAAGTTAAAAAAGAAATTCTTTGAAAACAAAAGTTGTTGGTTAAAAAAATTGGTGCCAGATAATTATTGTCTGCAAGCTTCAATGGCTGCAAACATAATAGAAACAACAAAATCTAGAAACCAAAAAATTTCAATAAACAAACCCAGAAAATAAAGGTGGAAACTTTATAATCTTTTAGAAAGCAATAAAAGGGTATGATTTGTTTGTTTGCTGGGTGACCTTGAATAACTAGTTCAAAGAAAGAGAAAACTTTTTGCAGAATACAAAGAAGGAGAAAGTGAGAGATGGAGGATGAGAAGAAATACAGATCTAGAGTTGGGAGAGAGGGGAGGGGGGGGTTGGGGTTGCATAGGTTTATAAAATATGATTAAAATAAAGAGGATATTTTTGTAATTAAGAAATTTTGGAGAAATTTAGGGAGGTGAAAAAAGCGTTTGTGGGGGTGGAGGGAGCAGCGTCCTATAGCAAGGAAGCCACTATAATTATTGGGCCTGGGCAGCCCGTAGCTATGTAAAGGCCTTTTAACTGGATTTGAACCTACTATCCCATCATATTTCTTAACACAAAATTCATCAAAAAACTGGGTTGGCTTGTAGCAATTGGCAAGTAAATATCTTTTTGTTTTTTCCAATACCGATAAAAAAATATTTTCGAAAAATATAACGTAAAAAAATGTCACAAAAGAATTAGAAAAAGAGAGATTAAGTTTGCTGCAAAGAACAGCGTTAACTTTAGCGAGAAAAAAGAGGTGCAGAAGAAAGTATTGCAAACTACAAAGCAACCACAAAATAATTATCCGTTGGAGCTTGGAATGACTTTGCCAATATCATCCCAAATCCAAGTACCATAAAAAGATCCATTAAAAGAAAAGAAAAAGTACGCGTTGTCTGCATCCATAAAACGAAAGTTGCAATCACAGTCTTTAGAAGTTACAGTGAGGAACTATTCACTGTGACCTTCATCGTGAACAACAGCTGCATCTGCTGCTTTACCTCCTACATTTTGGTCATTAGACGTTTCCAACCCAGTTCTTCTGCAGACGGGGCAACGGTTCTTGTGGTTGAGCCAAGTTTTGATGCAATCAAAGTGAAACTTGTGCGCACAAGAATGCAGCTTCCCAATATCCTCTCCGTTGCAAAATTCTTCCTATAAACGTTGTAACAGAAAAATTAATACAACACTAAGATGTGAACACGCACACAAATTCCATACAGAGGGAGTTATGGGAACAATCAATGAAAATAAGAATGACTGACCAGACAAATGGAGCATTTTTCTTTATTTTCTTCTGAATCATCTCCATCAACAGCCAAGAAAGTTTGACGCTCCATGTATTGAGTTATCGTTTCAAGACTCAGGCCCGCGGATCGCGATGTCCCAAATAGTTCAGGGTGCTCTATCTGCCTCAATTAATACTTTTTAGAAGCCAAATACTTTATTCTAAACTACGTTTAAAAAAACAAATGCAAATGCATTGCTTCCTTTCAGACTAGACTTAAAAAAAAATACCAAACATAACTTTTCTAGGAACTTTTCAAAATTTATTCTAGGAAAATAAATGAAACGATGTTTGCTTGATAGATTTGAGGAGGCAATGTAAAGGTTCCCAAAGTCAAGGCTAATTCAATTTCGAAGTTTATCGAAAGTTTTGGAAGATTGTACGGAAGATGAAAGAAAAAAGAGAGAACGTGGAAGATATGATGAAAAATGTAGAGTTAGATAAAAGAAAAGGTGACGATGAAAGAGAAGAGAAAACTAATGCATGAATATATTCATACCTCAAAGGCACGTAACACAAGTGAGTAGTCGAGGATCATCAACTCCTATAAGATATAGAGACATAAGACACCTTTTATTACAAAGATTTATAAGTAGAACTACCTCATCAGGATACTAATATATAATAATACACACTCAGAGGAGTAAAAACAAAAAGAAAAAAATATTGATTCCATTATTTGTTTCTACATCAATTCGACGATGGGATTTTATAATAAAAATAACGTAATAAAAATAAATGTAAATTAATTATTATAATAAAATAATAATTTATAAAGGTTTAAATTGATTGTAAGAGAAAAATCGAAGTGTTAAAGTATAATAACCCAAAAAAAAGGTAGATAGAGCAAGTGGTTGACGAGAAAAACATGTCACTAAAAAAAATAAGAAAAAGGATAGAAAGCAGAATTTAGAATTGAAAAAAAAAAGTGTACCAATTTATTTAATTTTATAGTAAGTCGTTTACAACGACCACGATTGAAATTAGATTTGAAAGGATGTTATGGTTTATACACAGTATTAATATGTGCCATCGTACATAGGATTTGAGAGTAAGAGTAAGAAAAATACAACTGTGCAAAATTCTACCTCAAACCTGAGAGCGTGACCATGGCCTAAAGAATTAAGGATAGATTGAACCTGTATGAAACAAGTTATATTAAAAAATTTACTAAGTCAAAGATAAATTTAGTTACCAAATAAATTAAAATGGTAAATAATCAGTAATTCTTTTTTATCGGCTAAAAAAACTATATAATTATGATAGAATACTTAGTTATTTAACTTATATATAATATAGTACAATAGAAGATTTTAAAAGTTCAATGTTTTCTTTTTCTTAAAATCTACGAACTAAACTAACTATTCATATTTATAATATTTCAGTAATCACAACCTTCATATGTTCTTTAAAACATTGCAAATAATATTTCTTAAAAAAATAATATGTAATAATATACAACTTGAAAATAATCTCTCAAAACTCTAACTACTCAAAGTAAATAATGTGTAATAATATAGGAAGATTAGGATTACTTTCTAAATACACGGCACGACAAAAATTATCTTTCACTCAATGTAACTCATTAAAGAGTGAAAATAAAGAGCCATAGACATAGTAAGTTATTATGTGATAGGAAGGGTGATAAAAAGAATTAAGCAGTGTATGTCCAATGCATCCACACACACACACAACTATCATATATGCAATACTACGTACCATTATGCTAGCAAGAAAAATACCAGATTTTTGTAATTATAAGGAGGTATAAACATTGAGTCTTGGCATACCTCATTTGGAAGCCTTCTTCTGGTTTCCTCAGAAGGAAATTGTGGTAGCGGAAAAGCGGGTTCATGAGTGACATTGGGTGGAATTGCAGATGATGATGATGATGTTTGCATAAGACTCTGGTGGTTCTGAGGGCCAGGACTACTTACTGCAGCAGAATGGTTCATTCCTCGTGAGCCCTGTGGAGGAACCCAAGATGAAGAGCTAGCATGACCACTCAGAGGGTGGTAAGTATTACCATTGCCCATAATTCCAGGTAGTAATTGCAGTCGTTCCAATCTCGGGGGTTCGAACCTACGGGGGAGACCAAAAGAAAGGGCCCTTCTAGCAGTACCAAAGTAAGACCTGTTTGGTCGATAAGTGGGAAAATTACCCATTGATGTTACGACAGGACCAAATATGTTGTTCCCATGTTGATAAAATGGAGTCAAAATATCGACTCCAGCGTGTGGAAAGCCGGAGGATATTGAGTGAGGAGCATTCCTGACGGTCACGGTGTTTACAGTGAAGACAGGACCAGCCATGAATGAACTACTGTGAAAAGATAGAGGCTGAACGGAAAGTGGGGGTTCGAAAGAAGAGTGAAGGGAATGTGTTGAAATAAGAGGTTGAGCATGAGAACCTCTTGTATGATTAGTATTATCCATCAAGTCAGCTCTCATGTTGGTTGGTGGAATCGTTGTTCCTGCATTGTGTGGAATCACATCGCCGGTAGCTCTCACCTGAGATCGAGTATCAAATCTTTTGGGTTCTTCTATATTTGGAGAAGCATTTTCAGGGAGGCTTCTTTTTCTTGATATGTTGACGCTGCTTGAGTCGCTTCCATGCGCGCTAAGTGCAACGTTCGAACTTGGAACCATAGCAGGAGATATTGTTGCACCCTCACGGCTCATGCCAAAGTTCAGATGCATGTCTACATTTTCCTCAGGATTTGGAGAAGTTCCAGCAAAGGAGCTTGATGAGTAAATGTTTGATTCCTGTGCTGCAACATTAGGAGTTTCCTGAAGTGGAACATCAGTTGTGGTACCAATGTTGTTGGCATCTTGTTCAGGGAGATTCACTTCTGGCTGATCAAAGTCTTCCTCAGTAGCAAAGAGGGGAAATAAGGGATGCAGTCTCTCTTGTGTTCCAGTAGAAAACTGAGGCCTCAAATAATTTTGATTGTTTGCATTAGCTTCTCCACCTGAGCCACCTTCAACAAATGGACCAAACAGTTAAAGAGTGTTCACAAATAAATGTTGGGGAGAGGAATGAGCTCACCATGAGGGTTCATCGTTGTTAATTTCACTTCTGAAGGATGAAGATTCAACGGAGAGACAATGATGAAGACTGGGTAATGTGTCTCCTACTCAGTCACTAACCCTGCGTGAGAGCCATAAGAAAATACTATTTCAAAACACTGAATTATTTTGCCATTAGTGGCAATGTACGCAGCAGTCTCAGTGCAATGATATAATTTATAAGAAATCAAAAGGCATGTTAATTCATAATTCAGAATAATATATGAAAGGAAAGAATTAATAAGTTTAGTTCCTGTAAATATATGAATAATTTTGGATAAATCTGGTATTTAATTGCTGAAAATGGAAGTCAATGTTTAATTTTTATCGATGTATGGTACCGAACTACAAAATCTATAAGAGGATCTTTATATGATTTAAAAAAAAAATGGCTGTAGTTGTTTCTCCTATTTTAGCTTATCGTTGCCCTCCTGTAATAACAAGAGAACAGGGACAAGTTATTTCTATCCTTTACCACGTCCACGTGATAAATTATACTCCTATATCTCATCCGACCTGATTCGGTCCACTTTATTTGATTATTTAGTGAGTTAACCCAATCCGATTTATTTATTAGTGAATTAGAAAATTTCAAACTTGACTGACTCATCATGGATTAGTAGGTTAAACGGATTGACTCACTAATTCACTTAATTACAAATGATAAATAATAAAAAAATTAGATAAATAATAAAAAAATTACAATACAATCCACATATATTTTTACTCTCAAAATGATGTTAAACTTAAGACAATTCAAAATAATAAAAAAAGTACAATACAATCCACATATATTTTTTAGAGTTTCATAAAATAAATTAATAAAATAAAATTAGGTGACTTGATGAACCAACCCGGCTCACCAAAGGTTCAAATTAGATGAACCGGTTTAAATGAGCCGAGTTGAAAATTGACTCATATAAAAAAGATACATTTTTTTTAAACTCAACTCGACTCAAACATGTGGTGAACAGAATTGACCCACGTAGTATAACCCTTTTTGATAATTCTAATAAATTATATTTGAATACAATTACTATGATATATGTAACACATTATGAATGTTGCAAATATGTTTATACATGAATGAAAAGCTATAAACTAGGATAATCGTTTGAAAGATTATAATTTGAATCTTCCTAATCTAGAGAATATTATACTTCACCAATTATAATCTCAGAAATGCAGTGTAAAAATATAAGGATACTATAATTAATGGACTTCAAAAATCATTTCTAGTATGAGAGAATCAACCGGCATAGACACCATAAATAGAAGAAGGCTTAACTATTACTTAAAAGAACATGCAAGCGTGAATTATTAATCAAACATGATAACAATAAAAATTACATTAAATATTTAACATTAAAATTCATAATCATACATGTAAGTTAACAATAAAAGAAGATATACCATTTTTTTTATTGGACTTCTAAGTTCCTACATTTAACTTAAGAGTTTAAAGGTTTCTTCTCTCTCCGGCCGCCGAAGATCCTTACTCAGAGATCGAGTCAAATTGTGCCAACACCTAATTTACGACTCATTTTTCCTTGATTTTAATAATTAAAAATAAAAAATAATATCATTTATAAAAAAAAATAGTGGTAAAAAGGAAAAAGAAAAAGCGAATTTCCCTTAAGAAAATAGATGAGTAAAATAAAAGCATAACTTAAAAACAAAAATTAATAGGAAAACTTGATGCTAACTTTTTTGGAAATACAATTTTGATCTATAAGAATTAGAGTACCCTTTGCACTATTTTGCTTCAAAAAGTAATTTTTGACAAACAAAATCCCTAAATACCCAATGGGTTAGGGCAAATCTGTTAATAGAAAACAAAAAGGGTTAAGACACGATAAGGGGTCAGATCAAAGAAAATAAAGCATGCATGAGTGATCTGAAATAACACATCCATTTTTTTAGAAAAGAGCAACAATCAAAGGGGGAAAAAAGGGAGAAAAGAGATCCGATTATAACAGTACGTGAGATCTATATATAAAGAAGATGAAGAAATGAAGAGGGTACCCATGGGAATTTGTTCACTTAGTCTGTGAAGGAAGTTGTTTGAGTCTGTATCTGAATTGTGTATATTTTGAAAAGTAGAAGTGAATAGTGAAGGGTGAGGCTATAGTTTGATTTATAAGCATAACCAGTGAGGTTTGGGTTATTATAGAATTCTGATTCTTACGTTGATTTTACATGAATGGAATGGAAGGTATTGATTTGAGAAACGCATAGGAAGAACGCTGGCAGAGGGAAGTAGCGACAAAATATCCAGATGACATCCTCGTGTTTCTCCCTCTTTCACTCACCTTTTCAGCCTTTGGTGTTTTGTCAACATTTTTCTTAAAATCTTTACTTTTTTATTTTTATTTCCTTTTCAAGAAAACATGCAGTCAATAAGTCAAATATGGAAAACATTAAATCCTCTTTTTCTAAAGAAAACATTATAAATACTCTTTTTTTTGTTAAAGATTTTTAAATATTTTCTTTCCATTCCTCTTCAAAATGTTGTGTTTTAAACTTTTTATTTAAATTCAATTTTAAAGTTTACGAATTACTTTTGTTATATATATGTTTAATCTTTTATTTAATCTTTAATTAATGTAACATAAAAAAACACAAATTTTTATAAATATTTTATTAAAGTTAAGTTTTTATTACATTTATTAATGCATAGTTAATCATGAATGCTCTATTATTATTATTAATCTGTTTTAATTATAACTGCCTACAAACATTAAATAGTTAATTTATTTCTCCCTTTTTATCCGGGAAATTTGTCTATAGTTAAAGTGGATAGCTGTCAAAACAAATAGAGATAATCTGAATTTACTTTGATATAAAAAAAATAAAAAACTTACACTACAATAAATTTTTTAAATAGTTATCCATTTTAAAAATAAAAAATATTTTTTTTATTATAACAACTAATTTAAATACTAATTTATAAACTAAACATTATTGATCTTCAAAATAGACATTATTATCAATAAAATATTATAATAAATAGTTAATTAGAATTTAAATGGTCATTAATATTAATTATTAAGACTTTGGTTATAAAAAAATTAATGTCTAATTAATTGGTCATTAATATATTAATGACTAAATAAATTTATAATTATTAATTAATTTAGACACTAATTATTTAGTAGCTAAAATATTGATAACTAATGTTAGTAACTGTTGTAACATCTCAATTTCAATAGAAAAATACTACTAAAATAAAATAAAATATTACATATTATGGAAGCACTATAATAGAACAAACTTAAGAATTACAAGATCTACACCTGTAGAATCATCTGACTTCTCAACTTCTACACATTCACCTCTTACAGAAACAACTAAAAAGATTGAATTCATAAGCTCACACCATTAAGGTGATCATCGCAAAGAGAAAACAGCACACAACAGACAACATAGAAACAATGGTAAACTAGTGGTAAAACAGTTAATTATAAAATAATAAACATTCCATCATACATTATATTACACACAAATAAACATAATCATATCACAACATTAGACCGACTCATTCGGATATGATATGAATGTCGAGCTATAACATGTTCTGCCCTTTGTGTGGTGGAACAACTGACCTCCCCCCAGCTACCACACAAGGTTAGTCCATTAAAATGCCCTTTGTCAGATGGAGAAAGGCCCACAGGTTAAGACCATGGTAGATACTGTATTTGTGTGGTTGAACAACTAACCCACTCAAAACTGTCACACAAGGTTAGTCCTTTAAGTTGTCCTTTGTCAACTGAAGAAAGGCCCCCAGGCTAGAACCTCTTGCCCCTCTCACGATATGATTAATCACTCTCTACTTGAGCATAGATGATCATTAAAGTGTCAGGATAACCCACCAGAATTGAGCTTCTTACATTCATACTTACAATACTTGGAAACCACCACTAAGAAGTTCCTCCTTGGAACTCTCTTCCATACCTTTGAAACTATTGAGATCATTTCACATTCACATTCAATCCATTTGAAACCATATACATATGTCCATACACTTTCACATTTGAATATCAACATATATCATCACTTATCATGCATCAAAGTACGATAAACAACCCAACAAGTTATCAAAAATCACACGAAACCATTCGATACACATTAATACACAAGAACAGTCAAAGAAGAACCACTAAATAGCACAAAAACCTTTAAACTCATACTTGGGTAAGGAAACATCCTTGAAGCCCCCACCAACAGCTCCGGAAGGGTCCAAAACCTCCAAAGTGACCTAAAGAACATCAAAAGTTGATAACCGGGACCCCAAAAACTCTCCAAAACTGTTGTATGTAGTCTAGTAAAGCTCGGGCGCCTAGAGACTGGCGCTCAATGCCTTGGCCACTGGAAAATGGTGCTCAGCGCTATCAGTAGGTGCCAAACTCAATTTTCTCACTTTGAACACTTTATCCCCAACTTCTAAAGGCCTCTAGGACCCTCCAGACCCTAAGAAAACTCTGAAAACATTGTTGTAACTTAAAATGACCCATTAAAACTGAATTTCACTTCTATAAGCTACCTAAACTCAATTCTACACTTTCTAATCTCCATACCAGTTTACCACCTGCATAAATAAGTCTAAATACACTTGTTAGCACTCTTCAATTCCTCAGTTTCATCCCAACTCTCATAATTTCCATTTTCAACCCTTAAAACCTCTAAAATGGACCGAAAACTCAACTTAGGAAGCCATGAACACTTCCATAATAGATTTTACTGGTTTTAGCTCCTAAACAAGTTCTAATAGGTATAATAATAGACGTATAACCTTCCAAAACAATTTAGATTCATTATTCCAAAATCTTACTACTCAAAACCCCCTTTTTATACCAAAAACACTTGAAAACTTCAACTACAAACTGTTTCTTTGATACATAACAATTTTCAACCATCTAACCCTCTAAACAAGTCTCAATTTACCTCATAATAGTACCATAACACTTTCATACCTATTTTTCAATTTCACTAACCAAAACTCCCTCTTTTTAAGCTTGAAACCTAAGCAATTGATTTACTCCAACCACCATACATTCAATTTTAAACACCAAAAAGAACTTCATCATACATAGTCAAGACAGTTTTAAGCATCACAAACACACCATTCCAAACATACCAACATCATACTATTAAAATCATCAATTTCATAATTATCATACACTCAAACATAACAATTTTCTCAAAATTCATTTATTACTCATATAGATACTAATTTATAGTACAAGCACAATCTAAAATGAAGTTCTAGCTTCCCTTACCTCAAAATAACTGCTCGACTCAAAGAAACGTTCCACAAATTGCTTGAAACGTAAGAAATCTCTAGACGAACCTACGAGACACCAAGTTGGAAACGTTTGGAGTTCTTAGAACTCTAAATCCACCAAGAACATGAAAAGAATGCTAAATGATATATGCAAAATAGGTTCCATGCATGATCATAGACTGAAGCAAACACTAGTGCAGCGAGGGGATTTTACCGCGATTATTTTTCACTATAGGTCGCGGTTTACGAACCGCGGTATATTTTACCGCGGTAGTAAGTCAAAGACTTTAGGCCGCGGTTGAAACCGCGGTATATAAGTTCCGCAATATGCCGCGGTTGTCTAAAGACCCGCT
>NC_028357.1:27691735-27725521 GCF_000741045.1 Vigna radiata var. radiata
CTGTTATTCAATTTTTTATTCAAACGGGGGTCAATGGGGATGGTTGACTGGAGGATATGCCGCGGTTCAGTGGGGAACCGCGGCATATTCTTTCGTTTTATTTACAAAACTGCCACCGCGCACCATTATGCTGCGGTTTCTGGTGAACCGTGGCATAATGTGCGCTGTAAAAACCCAATTTTTTACTAGTGAAAAAGGTAAAAATGAGTAGAAACTTACTTGCTCTAAGACATAAATTGGTCGGTTTGATTTGTAGACATTGATGCCGTGATCGTCTAGACACCTTCTGATCGTCCAACATATGACTTAGGAGCAATAAAACTTATAAAGAAGGTTAAGAGCTCTAGAAAAGTGGTTTTTAGAGAGATGATACGTTTTTAAAATAATGGAACTCATTTATAACAAAACTATTTATAACTAACCATTTAATATTAAAATAACCAAATCTCACTATTTTTGAACTATCATCACTTCTAAAAATACTATTTTTTAGAGTTTTACATAACCAATTTAATTGATCACTATTTATAATTTTTATTCACAATAATAATTATTTTAGAGATCAATAATTTTTAATTTATAACTTAGTATCTAAATTAATCAATACAATGATTAATTATTTTTTGTCTCTAAAATTAGTTCATATTTAAGAATTTTCTTATAGTGTTAGAATTCCATGTTTAGAAATTGGGATCAAAGATAATTTATATAATATTTTAATTTTAATTTTTTGAGACTTTTATTAATAAAATTTTAGAACGAACAATATTTGAATTTCAAATGTAATAATTGTCTTAATAATGTTGTCTTAATAAATTTGATATTGCATTGCCACTAAGTCTTGAATGCGAGAACTTGTTTTTATACATTCAAAAGTCATTGTACGAAGAATCACCTTTATCTCTTAATTTTCTGAAGGGTCACTTAAAATATAGTTATGACTTCAGAAAATATTGTTTTAGATGTCTTATTGACCTTAACAAAACAATGTTATGTATACAAATTTGAGTTTGAAACAAACTTATTTCGTTTTGGGTTAAATATGCTTTTAGACTCTTAATTTTTAGTAAAAATTAGAATTAGTCTCTCTTCAAAACTTTGGTCTAATTTAGTCCCTCAACTTTAGACATGTATGAATTTAGTCCTTTTAACCAAATTTTGTTAACTTTATTTGATGTTTCAAATGCGTTTCTCAGTTAACATTGAAGCAAAAATGTGTCAAACAGTGTAAAACACAAATGTTATCATGAAACGTGCTTGAAACATCAGATAAATCTAACAAAATTTCGTTAAAAGGACTAAATTCATACATTTCTAAAGTTGGGGACTACATTAAACCCAAATTTTAAAGATGGACTAATTTCAATTTTCACTGAAAGTTAAGAGACCAAAAACATATTTAACCCTTTCGTTTTTATCACTCTATTATAATGTAAATACATATTTATGTAGGATTTTTTTATAAACTTGTGTTAGACATACTATCTCAATTAAGCTGACACCTCATATTACATAATTCATTTATCATCATATAAAAATTATTAAAAAAAGAAAATAAATACAAAAAAAAATGAAAGACCAAACAAAATTTACATACATAAAAACAAAGGAATACTTTCTATAAAAAAAAACTATAGAATCTTAAACATAGAAAGTTGATACATATTATGAAATAAATTTAGAACTATCTTAGATAATAAAATATCATACCATTTATACAAAAATCTTATTTTCTAATCTAAGTGAAACCAACTTATTTGCATAATAATTATCTTTCTTGAAAATATAAGAATAATTAAATTCAATTCATTCACAAATGTTGATGCATTTTCTTCATCTCCTGTAAGTCGCCAAATAATTATTTAGGGTTAAATATGTTTTTTTTGTCTCTTAACTTTTTGTGAAAATTGGATTTAGTTTCTTTTTAAAACTTTGGCCTCATTTAGTCTTCTAACTTTAAAAATGTATGAATTTAGTCCTTTTAGCTAAATTTGGTTAGGTTTATTTGATGTTTTAAGCACGTTTCTCAATTAGCATTGAAGCAAAAATGTATCAAAAAGTATAAACAACTCAAATACTATCATAAAACGTGTTTGAAACCTCAAAAGAAATTAACAAAATTTGATTAAAAGGACTAAATTAATACATTTTTAAAGTAGAGAGAATAAATTAAACCAAAAATTTTAAAAATGGACTAAATCCAATTTTTAATAAAAGTTAACGAACCAACAACATATTTAACCCAATTATTTATATTGAAGAAAAAGCTTTACATAATAGCGTGAAATCACTTTCCAACTAAACACGCTTACATGCAACCAGCTAAGAATATTCAATAGCTAGGACAACATCCATACATATATAATTTAATTAATAAATTTAATTAATAGTTTTGTCCGTGTGCATTTTGAAAACACTACCATAATAATATTTGTCATTTCAAAGCATTGTTATAAGTAGGATGGAAATAAATATGATTAGACAAGTCTTCACTACAATAATATTGATTATTAAGTAGCATCGGTAAAAAAAAATGATATTATTACAAATCAAAATTTAACACGGCAGAAAATAAAATAAAAATAATAGATCGAACCCACTTTAAACAAATACAAATTAACTAATAAATAAAAAACATTAAATACTATGTGGACCAAACTAGACCTACATAATATTTTTTTTATTAATATAAACATTGATATGACCTACACTAAGTAAAGAAAAGAAAATAAAAATATTAATGAAAATGTCTGTTAAACACTGACACTTAACAAGGTAAATAAATAAAAATATTAATGAAAACATCGATTAAATCAACGCTGAAAGAAAAAAAATTCAATGGCATTAATTATAACCTGAGAGAAGA
This sequence comes from Vigna radiata var. radiata, assembly GCF_000741045.1. Lineage (NCBI taxonomy): Eukaryota > Viridiplantae > Streptophyta > Magnoliopsida > Fabales > Fabaceae > Vigna > Vigna radiata. The sequence continues at coordinate 27,694,602 of NC_028357.1, forward strand.
AATAAATAAAAAATTAAATTACATTAATTGTAGCATCAGGCCTATGCTAAGTATACTAAATAAGAAATATTAATTGCTTTTAAATTTCGCACATTAGCTTTTATTCTTTTCTTGTTTACCTTTAAATTAACGTTTTTCTTTTCCTCTCAATTCTTAAATTTACTTTTTTTTTAAATTAAAAATATATTTATTTGATATATACATTTTTAATATATTTATTCTTAAATTTACGTTTTATAGTCATTTTACTTTTTTTTTTTTACTTATCAAATGAGCGTGTGTTTCGTATATTACTCTTTCAATTAACGTTTATTTTCAAGTCTTTAGGGAGAGAGACACACAAAACTTAACTTCACCATAGTGTCTTATGATCGCTGGTTTTGTTGGTCCTCGTTAGGAATTACAAAAAAAATCACGTTTTTGATACTTATAAATAAAATTGACGATGATAATTGATATTGACATGTGTTTATTATTTATGAGTTGTGAAATGAATTAGATACAACTATTACATTATCCGTATTTGTAAAATTTTGTTATTTACAAAAAATAAAAATAAAAAATTAATTTATATTTTATTAAATTAATAATAATTAAAATTAATTTATATTTATCATATTAAATTTAATTAAAATTAAAATTTAATTTAATTTATATTATTTTTTATAATTTTATTTTAAAATTTATAACAATATATTTTTTAAATATTTATAAATAAGTGGATTTTAAAATATTTATGAGAAGTTTTTAAACGGGTATCTACGTATAATGAGGAATGGTAGATGAATTTTCTTTTTACAAATTAAGTTTGTTTTTCAGAGTCTTGTCTTGGTGGCCCATTAAAGAAACCTGCTTTGTGCTTTCATTGAAGTTGGAATTGGTGTTTTTCCTTTAGTCACTAGAGCAAAAACGCTGTTTAACGTCACCCATAAGATGTCGGTTTGCGTGTAATCCGACGTATAGGAGCGGACAATGGCATTATCGTAAATAGTCTGGTAAACTAGACGTCGGTTTTATCCAAAAACAGACGTCTACTAAATTCAAGATGTCAGCACTACAGCACCCCGACGTCTACTGGGCTACATTTAATGCTTTTCACCTAATTCTCAGGCGCTTAGACGTCATGTAGTACAAATCCGACGTCTAAGGCATGTCTGGAAGGCGGGAAAGACAAAAAATCTTCAATTTTGACGTCGGCATTTCGGGCTACGCGACGTCTATAATACCTGTAATGATTATGTTTACAAAACTCGAGGGCGTGAGACGTCGGCTATTTAGGGCCCCGACGTGTATGTTATTATAGACGTCGGTGGCCCATACCAACAGTCGTGAACATCCTTGACAAGATATCAAACATCAATCGGTTCAGCTTCCTAGACGTCGGTTCCTCCTGATAGAAACCGACGTTTAATGGGTATTCAAAAAGTCAGTTTTAAATGTTCACTTGGACGTCACATTAGTACGAAAACCGACGTCTATAGACGTCGGTTTCTGGAGAATAACCGCCACCCAATTCCATTTTAAATACACCGCAACTCTTCGCGACATTCAGTTTCTGATATCGATCGTCTTCCTCTTCTTCTTTTTCTCTTGCCACACCTCTTCTTTTTCTCTCTTTTCGGCATTTATTGTTGTTTCTCATCTTCCTCCTCTCCTTTTTCTCTCTTGCTTCCCAGGTGCGTGGTTTTTTTTTTATGCTTACAGTTTAAACTTGATTTAGTCTTTCATCTATTATCTTGTGGTTGAATTGATTAAAATTTGCTTTCTTTGTGTTGTGTTTTAGTGCAGTTTTGATCCTCTCTTTGGGTAACATATATAGTACAACATTCTCCCTTTGCTGGTTTCCTCACAAGAAGAGTGACGATCTTTTGAGTTTTCTATCGCTTCTCGACCCAAAATGGAACTTGGGTCCTTGTCTAGTTCTCGTGTCACCGTAATTTTTTTCTTTTGCGGTTGAATAATGGGAAGTAGTCATGGACCAATGTTCGGTTTTGGGTTGAAATGTCATAGAAGATTCAAAAGACGCAAGTATTTTTTGTGGGAAAGCTAGCGAGAGGGTGTTGCCCTATGCTACCGAAAGTATGGATCAAAACTGCACTAAAACACAATGCCTTTGTTAGACGTCGGTTAGTGCCAGGTCTGACGTCTATAAGGAACATAGACGTCGGTTAGTGTCATTTTAAACCTCTATATATTCATGTAAACGTCGGTTTTATGCATAGGTGGACATCTATATAGAGAAATTAGACGTCGGTGTGGGTATAAGTAGACGTCTATATGGACGTCGGTGTATGTCGTTAACCGACGTTTATATTGACGTCGGTTAAGAGGATTTCCAACGTCCCATGGACGTCACCTTTATAGACGTCTGTTGTGTAAGTGACGTTGAAAGTCCAAATTAACCAACGTTAAACAGCGTTTCTGCACTAGTGAGTAGTGCACGTGTGGAGATCTCTTGTGTGGAGTGACCATGTGTTGTCATTGGATTCATTTTTATTTTATATTTTTATAAAAATATATTGGATAGACTGATTCTATCTTTAATATAATTTTTAAAAAGTAAAATAATAAGTCTCGGCTAAATATTATTTTAAAAAAATAAAATACAAGTGATGGTCTGACTGATGCTATTATTAGTACGTAAAAAATAACTTATAGAAATTGTGTTAGCAAGCTATTAGAGTGGTTTTTTAATCGAATGCAAAATACCATAACTTCAAATGCTGGAAGGTTGGTTTTTAGCCGACACAATATTGACGTAAATAATATGTTAACGCCGACTTTTGCTGCTTTATGTGGGCTTTCTGGAGAGCTAATTACCATATTCTTGTGATACTTTGATAGGTCTAACTATAATTTTTGTTCCGAACTTTGCTTATTTAAGCTTTTATTAAGGTTGTTTATGAAGCTTATATATTAAACTCAATTTTTAAATTAATATTAAGCATTTATTTAAGTATGATCAACACATTTTAGTAAAATACCACTTATGCATTTGTTTTGGACGCAACAATAAATTTTTTCGACCATCTTTTTTATGTATAAAAGATATTTTGGATTCTTTTCTTGGTTAAACAATTTTTTTATAGTTGGTTTGATGAGTTTTTTAATTGAAGCGGCTTTGAAAAGGCGTAACAGTGATTGAACTACATTTGAATATTTTAAATAATTTTTGCTAATATAGCGTATAAATAAAAATCTATGATTTAAAATGAGATTTTAATTTTATTAAAGATCATTAATTGAATTTTTAAATAAATTAAATATTAATGAAGTCAATGAAGAGCTTGTAACCATTTAGAAGAAATGTCCTTTTATCATCTATATTATTTGTACCGGAGGTCTATCTTTTTGTATTATTTGTATTGGAGGCCGAATGGTCCAAGAAAAGTGAAAAATCACTTAAAGATAGACGGTCGTGAAGTAGTCAGATCAATACATATTCTGATTGGTAGATAAAGCTAGACGGTGGTAGAAAATACTAAACAACATCGCTCGATAGGAGTTCTCTTAATAGAGATTAAGATAAAATAGTAATTAGAGGTATTGAATTGAGATTGAGTCAAGAGTAAGGTCTTATCAATCTCGGATTCATGCCAAATACAAATTTAAAAATAAGAGGTAAATGATCACATTTACTATTCGTTTAATACCTTAATTTTAATTTCAGTATAGATAATCTATTGATTTAAACATTGGAGATTGATAAGACTTTAATTTCAATCGATTCTCAACCCAATACCCCTAATATGTATTCATTCTGGCTGCTTCACAACGTTCGCCTTCTAATGGTGTCTATTTTTCCTAGACAGTTCGGCCCCTTACGATATATTATTCATCATGAAAGAAAGGAACAACTAAAAAAATATGAAAAAGGAGGATATTGAAAATGTAATTGTTAATGATTAAAAATATTAAAACAATATAATATTTTGTTGCGCTTTAAATACTCTGACAGAAATTATAATTTTCTTACCATGTAACCAAAAATAAAGATCACCTAATAAAAAATATTTTTTTAATGATAAGTGCTTTATTATAATTATTTATTAATTCTTAATAAACAAATATATTTTAGTCTATAAGAAATTATGTAAAAATCATAGATTTTATAACTTTTCATAGAAAAATTATTTATAAACTAGAAGTTTAAAAATTCAAAGATTTTCATATTAATTTAGGATAAAACGTGTTGCTTGTTAATTCACATTGGGATTTTATTATTTTGGTTTCTTCCGGTTATCCTAAATTTATTTGATTTAAAAAATTATTAAACTTGTAAACAAGCAAAACATTATAAGGCTAAAAAGAAAAACAAATGGGATAGACTTAAAAGAAGAGATAGTGGGAGAAACATGTCTACTTTTAGTATAAAAGAGAAATGAAATTGAACTGGTGAAAATCAGGAATGTATTTATTATTAAGGTTAATAAACTCATAAAGAAATTAACTAGTATATATATATATATATATATATATATATATATATATATATATATATATATATATATATATATATATATATATATATATATATATTGTAAGATTTATTAAATTCATTTATTTTATTAGTTTTTCATTTATAAGCAATAAGTTATTTAAGTTAATTTTTGATACATTTAATTTAATTTTATTATTATTTCTTATATTTTAGTACTTATTATCATATTTAAATTATTTTAGTACACGTAGTTATATTTCAACATTTAAGAATTATATATTTATTACTAGACTATTTTAATATTTGTTATGATACTTTTATTAAATTTTTATTTATTTTAAATAAAAAAGAATTTAAATTTATGAAATGAATAAAAATAAATTTAATTAATATAAATTAAATTAATTAATTTAAATGAAAAGAAATTTCCAAATTAAATAAATATATGTAATTTTAAAAATAAATAAATGAAATTAATAAAATTTTTATGATTTATTTAAAATATAAAATTATAATTGAATAATAAATTAATAATGTATTAAAAAACATAAATTTCACTTATACAATAAAATTTAAATATTTATTTTCTTTTTATGTTATTTAGTGTAGTTTATTATGATTTCATTCATTAAAACTTTTAATTCAATGAATTAATTTTATCAATTAAAACTCATAAATTAGAAGTGTATGCGCTTTATCAATCCATGTGTGTTATTGAACAAGTGGCATATAAATAGTATATGCTTTGATGACATTAGTGAAAAAAGATTTTGACGTTGATGTTTTTCGATCTTTAATGTTTAAAAAGATACTGACTTTATATCGATAGAGGTTAATTAACATTGAAAAAAAAAAGAAGATAAATTGTGTTTTTCGACTTTAAGATGTCAATTTAATTAATTGACGTAAAAAATTATTAATTTTTGATGTTAATAAAGTTTTTTTTTGACGTTAATAAACTCTTTTGTTTTTTTTTTAATAAAAAGTGATCTATTTTTATACAAGATTTGAAAAATAGAAAAATATAGCTTTGTTTTGATATTTTACACATCTACAAATGAATTATGAAGTATAAACTATAAACAAGTGAATAGTAGTGTATATTGTATATTAACTTCTGATTTTTGCTTTTAATAGCTATTAGTTAAATTTTTTTGGACCACTCCTTATAATTCTTATTTTAGGGCAAAACTCCCAAGAATCGTTATATATATATATATATATATATATATATATATATATATATATATATNTATATATATATATATATATATATATATATATATATATATATATATATATATATATATATATATATATATGAATATGAAGTATAAATATTATTCGAAAAGTTAATTGCGATAGATATTTAGACGATCATAAACAGATCTATAAAGTTAATTGTGAATTCCTTCTAGATTTTCAAAAAAGACCGTTTTCTATTATTAGTCAATTTTTTTTAAATATTGTAAAAATATTTCACATACTTAGACTTTGAATTTTGATCTAAAATTTTTTGTAGGAGCTTCTCATGATATTTTGGTGCTTTGAATAAATTTTCAAGTCATTTGGAGTTGTGTTGAATATTTGAAAATGAAACTAACCTTCTTAAATGTGGGTTCAATGGAATAAAGTATTGTTGTTAGTGAAGGCGAAAAGACAATGTCCCTATGCTGCGAAACACCTTTCCACAAAACCAATAGGTCAAAATGAAAGAAAATCATACCTAAAGTAGTTCATCAACATGCATTTGTATAATATCAAAGAAAAATTATATGTGTTGGTCGCCAAAAGCTTTGTCTGAGAAGGGTTTGATTAGATAAGACAATTTCGTGCAAATATAAAGTGAATAATTTTCAACCTCCCATCTAAATTTCTAATGAATTAACTAACATATAACGTTTGAAAAAGTGATATTCTGAAATCTTATACATTTTTGACGTCTGAAATTAAGTCATTTGACGTCATATTTAAATATATTTTCAACTTCACATAAAAGATTTTTGTAAAATTTGTCTAATATGACGTTGAAAATTGAGAATTTCAATGTCTAATGATCATATAACGTTGAAAAATATAAATTTTGACGTTAAAATTGAATATTTATTTATAAAATTTTATTTTTTCATATTTTTACGTTAATTTTTTGTATTGTGATGTTGAACGCAATATCAAATTCTCGATGAAGATTATGATTTGATTTTTTAAGAGCGAGTTGTAATTTAGTTGCAGTATTGTTTTTAATTATATAATGTGTCCTAATTAATGAAATTCATCTAAAAGTATAACTGAAATAAATAAAAGTTCAAGATAGAATTGATTTCCAAATGTTATGATTTTAATTATATATGAGATTTTCTCATTTGATGTAAAATAAAATGTTACTTCTCCATGAATTTTAATAAAAACTAAAATAATTCAGTTAAAAGTAATTTTAAGCGAAGAAATACGTATTGAGCAAATAAAAAGTTCATCAACAGACGTAATGATGATAATTTGTTTCAGCAGAAATATAGGGAGGTTTTAAGGAAAAATATTTAGAATCTTTAATATTGCTTTTCGACAGAGGAGGGTGGTTAAGACTATTTATAAGTCTAAAATATGATAAATATTGGAGCTTCCTTTTTCAAATAGTGGGGCTTGCGGGTTAAGATGTTACCTAAGTAAGTGCATGGAATGTGATATAGAGAACGAAATTTGAAATCAAAACTATTAAGTAAGTAATTAAAATTATATATATTTATATATCCTATATAGCAAATATATAAAATTTGGAAAGTATTTTTAGAGTTGTAAAAGTTCAAACATTATATATCTCTGGAGTATGATAAATAGTATTTAGGTGTCCATGTGATGATTATTTATTATAAAAAAGTATTAAAAGCTGATAATATGTATTTCTCGCCTTTCAATTATTCAAAGTATATATAGTAGATTTGGGTGATTAGGCCTTTCCAACGCGGTTCTTCTGCAGACGGGGCAAAGATTCCTCTGCATGAGCCACTCTTTAATGCAATCAAAGTGAAACTTGTGAACACACGAATGCAGCTTCCCAATATCCTCTCCCCTGCAAAATTCTTCCTATAGAAACAAAAATTAATATATAAGATCAGTTATGGAAACATAATGAATGAACAAGATAAGAATGAATGAAGAAGTAGAGCTCACCAGACAGACGGGGCATTTTTCTTTAGTTTCTTCTGAGTCATCTCCATCAACCAAGAAAATCTCACGCTCCATCAACTGCATTATCGTTTCCAGACTCAGTCCCGTGAATGCTTGCGGCATCCCAAATACTACAGGGTGCTCAATCTGCGTCAAATAATACTTTTTAGATAGGAACTCAAAATGCATTGCTTCCTTTCTGTCTACACGTAAGTTGTAGGAACTTTTCAAAAGTTATTCTCAGAAGATAAATGATTGAAATTATAATTAAGAGGATGGCTATGTTAAATCATTATAAATCGTCTATATAGAATTTGAGTGTAAGAGCATGAAAATCTACCTCGATCCAAACAGTTCACTGGGTGAAAGCTAAATTAGTTACCAAATAAATTATGACGGTAAACAAACAAGAATTTATGCATCAAATAAATTATGACGGTAATAAAACAAGTATACCACTTTAATGTGCATCAAAGTTTTGTTCACTTTAATTGTACAAGAATTGTTTTGGACTGAAGGAACTTGATCGCGCCCTTCTGTTTTCATAGAGAGGGTATATAAAAATGAAAGAAATGACACTAGTTAATGGAGATTAATGTTCTTATCTTTCCTATTCACAAATTTTTCAACAAGCGTTCGTAGACTGTCATCTGGTCTTCAAAATTGCGTAGTCGAACTAAGTATGCATGGTTTTCGATAGGATCCGCATTGCTACAAACCATTGCATGAATTTCTACGATTAAAATATGTTTCTTTACGTTCCGTCACATAAATCATACACAATGTCCACAACAAATTCAAAGAACTTATAACAAAATTTATCATTCTTAGACAGATATGGCACTTCAACAACCATTTTCCACTGATTATTAACTAAATTATCTCGCAATATTCAGAAAGAACTTCAACAATAAAATATAACAGGGATAGACATATCCATTCCTACTATTCAACACGTTAAAAGAGAAAAATAATGAACTAAAAATATAATAAGCAATATACAATGATAAGAATCTTTTTTTTTTGTCAGCATAATTATAAGAAAAGTGATAAAAAAAATTAGAAGTGTCTGACAAATGCATGTTTGTGGTATATGGATGTAAATACATAAGAGCCAAATATAGATGAGGATTGTAAACTCTTCCTTTTATTTTAATTACAACTATAAAGCCACCAAATTTATATGTATTTTATTACCAAAATTTATATTGATCCCATATTCATATATGATATAACAACTACAATAATAATAATAATAATAATATTTGTATTACTTAATTATGTGAAGGTAAAAGGAATTGAACATACCTCAGATGGAAGCTCTCTTAGTGATTCCAGAGGAGGAAATTGTGGTATTGGCCTATGATGGTTCTGAGTGCCAGAATTCCTTGGTGGAGGAGAATGGTTCGTTCCTCGTGAGCCCTGTGGAAGAAACCAAGCTGTAGCGCTATCATAATCACGCAGAGGGTGGTACGTATTGGCTCCAGCATTACTAACTCTGCCACCATTGCCCATAATTCCAGGTAGTAATTGCAGTGGTTCCGGGGGTTCGAACTGACGGAGACCATAAAGGAGAGCCCTTCTAGTAGTATCTCGATCAATATCAACGTAAGGCCCGTTTGGTCGATAAGTGGATGTAACTACAGGACCAAACATGTCATTTCTATGTTCATAAAATGGAATCATATTATCGACTCTAGCGTGAGGACACGGAGAGGATATTGAGAGAGGAGCATTCCTCACGGTTAGGTTGTTAACGCTGGGGGCAGAAGAACTTGACATGAATGAACTACTGAGAAAAGATAGAGGCCGAACGGAATGTGAGGGTTGCAGAGGAAACAGTTGGGAATGTGATGAGGCTCCGTTCGCTTGGCTTGGTATCGGAGCATGATAACCTCTTCTTTCATCATCAGGCGTATTGGGTGGAAGAAAAGGTGTCCCTTCATTGTTTGGATTAACATGGCGGCCACGGAGGAATTGATGCTGTTGTTGCACCACAGAAAGTGATTGTGGTGACGGGTTCACATTGTTGTTAGCTCTCACCTGAGACTCGGTAGCAAGTCTTTTGACCTCTCCTGTCCCTTCACCCATGTTTGAACTTTCACCCCGATGAAATTCTCCAGAACCTCTTTTTCTTGGAATGCCTACTGAGTTTGAGTCGCTTCCATGCACGCTACGTGCAAGATTTGAACTTGGAAGCGCAGCAGAAGATATTGCTGGATCCTGACGGCTGAAACCAACGTGCAGACACAAGTCTACATTTTCCAGAGGATTTCCAGCAAGGGGCCTTGAAGAGAAAATGTTTGATTCCGGTGCTACAACATTAGGGGTTTCCTGAAGTGGAACATCAGTTGTGGCACCAATGTTGTCGGTACCTTGTTGAGGGAGATTCACTTCTGACTCCGGAAACGCTTCCTCAGTAGCAAAGAGAGGAAATAAGGGAAGTAGTCCCTCCTGTGTTTCACTAGGAAGGTGAGGCCTACAATAATTTTGATTGCTTGCATTACCTTGTCCAGCTGACCCACCTTCAACATGAGGGTTCATCGCGAAATTCACTTCTCAAGGTCGTATACTCAAAGTAAACTGGCTCACTAAACCTGATCAATTCCTAAACAACATACTATCAATTATCTTATACCAAAAAAAACTATGAAAATTATGTTTCAAGTGAATGTCATTAGTATAATAACAATTATGCCTAAACTGCCATATATATGTATATATATATTTATAAAATATATATTGACATCTAATTATAAATCATTCATTTAGTGATACAATAATTGAAGCTGTCACAGGCTATGGATAGAAATTCCCAACTAAAAAGTTTATATGAAGAATATAGTTCTTTTTTGCTCACAAGAAAAAGGAAAAAAAAAGTTCTAACGCAAGTAACATATATTGCTTATAAACAACACACATGTCAAGGACACAAAAGAGGTCACTCATTTGATCTATCATGTAGTTTATTATCAAAAAATTATTATAAAAATTTATTAACACGTCGGAGTCGCTGTTGCAATAATCCAAATCTCATTTATAACATACCAACTTTTTTCTATTCCAATCCAACGATAAATAAATTTTCTTCTGACATTTTTATTAATTTTGTAAAAGCTAAAATGTAAAATTGAGAATCGAGATTAAAGATTCCTTCTCTCTCCGACCGCAGAAAATTTGGAAATCAACCCAAACTGTCTAAATTCTTAATTTAAAATCATAGACTCACTCTGAATTTTATAATTTTAAAAAATAAAAGGTGAAATTAAAAAAAAAAAGTAATGAGAGTAGTATGATCTTAATTTTATTTTTGAAACATTTTTTATCTATAAGAATCAGAGCACCCTTTACTCAGCCGTAAAGTTTAATTTTGCTTTAAAAAAACATTGAAATACCAAACCGCGTAGGGCAAATCAATTTATAAGAATTAAAAATCAGATCTTTTTTCTGTTCGTAAAATCGGATCTTTTAAGACAGAATGAATGTTCAGATCAACGAAAATAGAACATGCAAAAGTGGTCTGAAACAAATAGATCCACGCACAAATCATAAACCCATTCCTAAAAAACCCAGAAGAAAAAAGAGGACAGAGAGATGAACAGGATATACCCACTGGATCTGCTGAAACAAAGGCACTGAGCAGCGAAAGTTGACAGCTTTGGTCTGTCACGCAATTTCTCTCACTCTGTGTCTAAACTGTGACAGATATGAACACTGAACAGTTAAGGCTGAGACTAATTCATTTATAAAAGACAAGCGATCAGGTTGAGTTTGGATTATCATAGGAACTCTCTTTTACGTTGATTTCGCTTATATAATGGAACGCGTTTGTTTCAGAAACGCATTTGAAGTGTGCTGACATGGAGCATAATTCAAAAAATGTTCCAAGAGCCATCCCCGTGTCACCTTTCTGCTTCTTCTTTTACACTCACAATTTCCCCTCACTATGCTACCTGTCAACGTTTCATTCTTTGGTGGTTTGAGAGACTTTTTGTAATTTGCTTTTTTTTTTTTTTATTTCGTCATGAAAATTCAGTCAATCAGGAAAAGAAAGAAAGCATTAATTTATTCATTTATTTCTTCTGTAAAATAAATTTAAATATATTATTTTTAATATGTTTAATTTAACTTCCTACAAGCATTTAATAGTTTCTTTATTGCTGTTTCTTTTTTCAACTAAAACTGTGTTTTTTTCTTAAAAAATTATATACTTCTTTCAGGAAGAAGGTGCAAACTTTTTTCCTTGTTCTCCGTTGAATTCATCCATTTTTCTGTATTTTAAATTTCAAACGATAGATTTGTTCTACAGGTTAAAAGCTGTTTCTGTTTTATTTCTTCTAAACAATCATTTACCTATAGTTTTCTCCTTTCTTAGTCAACTGTGCGGTCAAATTCTTTTAATAACTGAAATGGTAAATTGATTTACAAGAGTTTCTTTTCTATTTTAATTACTTATGTCATCATTTTTATTTTGAAAACAATATCAAAAGATCTTTGTATCTTGAGAACATTGTTAGATATAGCTTGGAAAGAGATTGAATCATAGACTTTGGTAGACTAGGATATAAGATCTTTAGTTAAAATACGAAAGATGAGTATAAATAATTTTTTTACTTGTATAAAAGCTTGTTCTAACTAGCGAGATTATTTTGTCATAAGGCGTTTAAGAGTTTTGTGGAGTTAGTGTACTATCGGTTTAATGTACTAACTAAAAATTATAATTTTTTACTCAATTATATATATATATATATATATATATATATATATATATATATTATAGGTATACAATATAACATAGTAAATTATCTTTTAATCTTTTAATACAAATTAAATCTTACACATGGATCACAAGTAAGTATCCAAAAACATCAGTTTCATTTTTTAATTGGTGTTTGAACCCAAATACTTGCCTTAAATATATGTGCTAAGAGCATTTTATGGTCACCGAAGAGAGGAATTGGATAGTTCTCTAGGTGGATGGGTTAATACAAGCTCAAAGGGAAAGGTGAGAATAATGAAAATAGCATAGTATATAATTTTGTGGACTGCTAAAAGTATAGATACAGAAAGTAAACTTGCTTATTCATATAAAGATAAAGTGTTATGTAAGGATATGTTGAAAACTAACATGCAAGTGAGATTTATGAGAAAGAAGTAAAAAATATGTCGTTGAAGATATTTACCAGGACTTATCAGGACATAGAAAATATTTTATTAGATACTAATAATTTATAGTTTATAAATTAGTATTTAAATTATTTATTACAGTACTTAATTATTTTTTGTCTCTAAAATTAATTGTTATTTAAGAATTTTTTACAGTGAAAGTCAACATTAAAACTATATATGCTAATTTATTAGTATGGACTCTTAAAAGACCTACTATTAGTAACATGAACCAAACTAATATTAATTCAACACTAAATTTTAAATTTATTTTTTAATGAAATTATTTTAGCATTAATGAAATTATTTTTGTTTTAAATTTTGTTTAATTCAGCGTATGCTGAGTAAAAGTATAGTTTAATATTTATATAGTTTGTGTTGGTTTTACCAACTCCTACGGACTTAAAAAAAAAGTTCTTGTATATCTCTCTATTTAATAGAATAAAGCATAAAAAATGTAATTAATTAAGAAGATGAGCGTAGATGAAAAAGTAATATGTCAAAAAAGACATTTTTATATCACTTAAAAAAGTTTTTTATACTGGTTTTAAAATTGGTATAAAGTAAGAAATATAAAATATATTCAATTTTTATATCAGTTTTAGAATTGATACAAAAGTCTATTTTTTGTATTAATTAAATGCGTAACCGGTAAAAAAAATATTTGAAAAAATAAAATCATTATTTCCAATTTTTGACACAGCAAAATAAGCAAACACTTGGTGTGCCTTTAAGTCTTTTCTCTCAAGTCACGTTTCCACCATTCTATTATGAAAAAACACTAAATTTGTGCCACAATAAATAACTAATCAACAACATTCTCCAATCCAAGTACAAACTTTTCTGTCTAGTCTAGAAGGTGGTGTAGATCGAAGCATGAACTTGAAATCATCGTTTCTCGTGCACACAAATATGGAGGGAACTGAGCAGCACAAGAATATGAAGAAGTTGAGTGAAAATAGATGATACATTCAGAGTACCAAACTAAGCAAGATGCAGTGAAAACAAAGTACCAAACCAGGGAGGACAAAGCTACCGGGAGTTTAGCTATGTCATATCAGTCTAAGGAAAAGCAAAAGTATAAAATTGAAGCAAAATAGCTGCTTATAGTACAACTATAAATACATTGACAACTCCCATTTTTTACTATAAGGGAATGGAATGCAGAAGTAAGACATCTGCTGTTGTTTTTATCTCAATCTTAGTAAGCTGTAACTACCTTGACATATCAACTCAGATTGTAGGTAAATTTTTGAAGAGTAATGGTATGTCTTTTATTGGTTATGTTGAGTATTAAAGTGTAATGCAAATTCTAGAAGAATGTAGAAGTACCTTAGATAGTAGAATTCAAATGTAATACAAGTTCTAGAATGTTGTAGAAAAGTCTAAGATAGGAAGAAAAATCAAGAATAGTTTACATGTGTGAAAGTCTAGAACATCCCACATAAGTTATGGCTAGTATGCTTTAGAATATTCTATGGGTCTATAAATACCCATGAACTCTACCATTTCATGCAAAGTAGACAAGAAGCCAACATCTACAACAACTAAGACAACTCCAACACTTTTTCCAACTACTACTACATTATACTATCTCCACATTTTTTCTACATTTTCTCTACCTCATCAACTATTCCTTTCACAACCTCAATATACTAACAGTGGTACTAGAGCTACGTTTGGTCATCTACTGGGCGTAGATAAAAATTTTCAACTACCTTAAACAAAACTATAACTCATTGTACTACCTCAAAAATATTTTCTCAACTCATGGCTACTACCAATCAAACATCATCAATTTTAGTACCTACTTTCACAAGAGAAAATTATGATTTCTGGAGTGTCAAAATGAAGACATTCTTCCGCTCTCAGGATTTATGGGACATCATAGAAGAAGGATTCACTATTCCAGAAGACACCTCCACTCTTACTGCAACTCAAAAGAAGGAGTTGAAGGAAAACAAGCAGAAGGATTCAAGGGCTTTATTTGTTNTTCAACAAGCAGTTGATGACACAATTTTTCCAAGGATAATTGGTGCCACCAGTGCAAAGCAAGCTTGGAACACAATACAAGAGGAGTTTCAAGGAAGTGACGAGGTACGCAATGTTAAACTTCATTCTCTAAGACGAGAGTTTGAATTATTAAGAATGAAAGAATCTGAGACCATCAAAGACTACTATTCTAGAATAAAAGAAATAGTTAGTCAGATGAGAGCCTATGGAGAAAATATTCTTGACAAAAAGATCGTTGAGAAAATTTTAATTTCTATTCCCCAAAAATATGATGCAATCGTAACTGCGATTGAACAAACAAAAGATTTGGCTACATTATCAGTAACACAACTAATAGGCTCTCTTGAAACTTATGAACAAAGATTGAAAAGGCATGAAGAAGACTCGGTTGAAAATTCCTTTCAATCAAAACAAAAATTGCGTTCTCAGAAAGAATATGAAGGAAATAAAAGTAAAGGAGAAATTTATAGAAATAAAGAAAATTCTAGAAGCTTCTCTATGACTCATCAAGGAAAATATCCTCCATGTGGCATCTGTAAAAAGACAAGTCACTTGGAAAAGGATTGTTGGCATCATGGAAAACCTCAATGCCACTATTGCAAGAAATTTGGTCACATAGAAAAGTATTGTCATAATAAAAATAAGCATCAAGCAAACTTTGCAGAAGAAGATAATAAGGATAAACTCTTATTCTACGCCAATCAAGAATCTCCTGGTGGAGAAGGAAGTTGGTACTTGGATAGTGGATACAGCAATCACATGGCGAAAGTTCAAAGCATCTTCAAAGACATTGATAAATCTGTCAATGTCAAAGTTCGGCTAAGAAATGGCACCACAATAGAGTCTCGAGGCAAAGGAACTGTCATGGTGGAGACAAAGAAAGGTACGAAATTCATCAAGGATGTTTTACTAGTTCCTAATCTTAAAGGAAATCTTCTAAGTATTGGCCAAATGATGGAGAATGGATATTCTCTTCATTTTGAGAAAGATACATGCAAAATTTATGATAGTAAAATGATAGAAATTGGCCAAGTAAAAAAGGAGAAGAGAAATAGAAGCTTTCCTATAAGCTTCAAACCTGGAACTAATATTGCCATGAAGGTAGAAGTTGATGACTCATGGCTTTGGCATAGGAGATTTGGCCACTTCAACACACATGCCTTAAAGCTTCTATATCAAAAAAACATGATGAGAGATCTTCCATTCTTGAAGGAGAATAATGAATCATTCGAAGGATGTCTCCTCGGAAAACAACACCGATTACCATTCTCAACAGACAAAGCATGGAGAGCAAAAGACTTAATTATTGGAGTTGATACATACTGATGTTTACGGACCAATGAGAACGCCTTCACATCACAACAACAGGTATTTCATCCTCTTCATTGATGACTTCTCTAGAATGACATGGGTCTATTTCTTAAAGGCAAAATCAGAATTCTTCGGCGTATTCAAGAAATTCAAGGCCCTTGTTGAGAAGCAAAGTGGAAAACAAATAAAAGTACTTAGAAGTGATCGTGGCAAGAAGTACACATCTCACGAGTTTGACAAATTTTGTGAAGATGAAGGCATAGAGCGACAACTTACAGTTGCATATATTCCACAACAAAATGGTGTGTCAGAGAGAAAGAATCGCACAGTTATGGAGATGGCAAGATCAATGCTAAAAGAGAAAAACATGCCTAAGACTTTTTTGGCTGAAGCAGTCTACACTACAGTTTACATTCTAAACAGATGTCCAACTAAGGCAGTCCAAGACAAGACTCCTATTGAAGCTTGGAGTGGGAGAAAGCCATCAGCAAAACACTTACGAGTATTTGGGTCTATCTGCTACATACATGTTCCTGATCAGAGGAGGCACAAGCATGAAGACAAGACTATACAAGGAATATTCTTGGGATATAGCACACAGTCAAAAGGCTATCGAGTCTACAACCTACAAACAAAAAAGCTCATCATCAGTCGAGATGTTGAAGTTGATGAAAATGCTTCTTGGAATTGGGAAGAAGAAAAAGTTGATAAAAGCAACATTTTACTTCCAGTGCAGCAATCTCAAGAAGAAACTCGAGAAGAAGCAGAAAATCCAGGTACGCTTTCTCCACCTCCACAACAACAAGATTCTTCACCTGAATCTAGTCTAAGAAGAGTAAGGTCTTTGGCAGACATATATGAAACTTGCAATATGGCCATGATTGAGCCTAACTGTTATGAAGAAGCATCAAAGCAAGAAGTATGGGTCAAGGCTATGGAAGAAGAGATTAAGATGATTGAGAAAAATAACACTTGGGAACTCGTAAATTGCCTTCATGGAAAAGACATCATAGGAGTGAAATGGATATATAAAACAAAGCTTAATCCTGATGGAACTATACAAAAGCACAAAGCAAGATTGGTCGCTAAAGGATACTCATAACAACCAGGAATAGACTACAAGGAGACATTTGCTCCAGTTGCTCGCTTAGATACAATTAGAGTCTTAATAGCTCTTGCAGCACAAAAAGGATGGAACATCTATCAACTAGATGTCAAATCANCCTTTCTAAATGGAGTNNTCGAAGAAGAAATTTATGTTGAACAACCACAAGGNTTCATCAANAAAGGAAATGAAGGCAAAGTACTAAGACTAAAAAAGGCATTATACGGCCTAAAGCAAGCTCCTCGAGCATGGTATAACAAGATTGATAAATACTTCATNGATCAAGGATTCAGGAGGAGCAAGAGTGAGCCAACACTATATATTAAGGCACAAGGTCAGTACCATCTCATTATCTCTTTATATGTCGATGATCTTATCTATACAGGAAACAATATAGAGATGATGAAAGAATTTAAAGAAGACATGATGAAGACATTTGAAATGACCGACCTTGGCTTAATGAACTATTTCCTCGGTATAGAGGTGAAACAACAAAAAGAAGGCATATTTATCTCTCAAAAGAAATATATTGAAGCTCTACTAAAGAAGTTCAACATGAATGGTTGTAAACTTGTCACTACTCCATTGGTGGTAAACGAAAAACTACAAAAAGATGATGGAGCACAAGAGGCAGATGCATCACGCTACAGGAGTTTAATTGGAAGTCTCTTATATCTCACAGCCACACGACCATACATTATGTATCAAGATTTATGCAAAAGCTAAGTCAGATTCATTATGGAGTAGGAAAAAGAATTTTAAGATATCTACAAGGCACAAAGGAGTTTGGCATATGGTATAAAACTATGACTAACTCAAGGATGATTGGCTACATAGATAGTGATTGGGCAAGATCAATGGACGATATGAAGAGTACATCAGGATACACTTTCTCACTAGGATCTGGTATTTTATCTTGGGCATCAAAGAAGCAAGCAACCGTGGCATAATCAACAGCAGAAGCAGAGTATGTAGCAGCTTCTGAAACCACAAGTCAAGCAATATGGCTACGAAGAATACTTGAAGAAATGGGTGAACCACAAGATGGACCGACTATTATTTATTGCGACAACAAACCGGCAATAACAATAGCAAAAAATCCAGTCCATCATCAAAGAACAAAACACATAGCCATTAAATATCACTTCATTCGAGATGAAGAGACAACTAAACAAATTCAACTCGAGTACTGCCCAACAGAAGACCAAATTGCAGATATCTTTACGAAGGCATTACCACGACCAAGATTTGAACTACTACGCACTATGATGGGAGTTACCGAATTTGCATTAAGGAGGAGTATTAAAGTGTAATGCAAATTCTAGAAGAATGTAGAAGCACCTTAGATAGTAGAATTCAAATGTAATACAAGTTTTAGAATGTTGTAGAAAAGCCTAAGATTGGAAGAAAACTCAAGAATAGTCTACATGTGTGAAAGTCTAGAACATCCCACATAAGTTATGGCTAGTATGTTTTAGAATATTCTATGGGTCTATAAATACCCATGAACTCTACCATTTCATGCAAGTAGACAAGAAGCCAACATCTACAACAACTAAGACAACTCCAACACTTTTTCCAACTACTACTACATTCTACTATCTCTACATTTTTTCTACATTTTCTCTACCTCATCAACTATTCCTTTCACAATCTCAATATACTAACATTGAGAACATTCTAGACCTAATGCAATTCAAAAACATTATATGTATATATGTATGAATGGATTACAATACCTTAAGTATTCTATTATAAATATATATTTGAGCTAGTAGCATAGTTCGAAGGAACTTTTATTTAAAAACATAGATGAGTGAAACTAGATATGTGAAAAACGTGAGATAAAAAAATAACTACCACATATATATCAAATTTATCAATAAGTGAAATTTAAACATAGATAATGAAGTTTTCCATATATAAACGAATAAAAAAGTTTGTTCATTTTCCACCATCAAACTTGGTGAAATTATTTTGCATAGAATCCACTTTATTCTATCAATTCATAATTCTATTCTTCCAAACAACCGTCTCTTCTTCTTCCGACCGATTTCAATTCATATGTTCCGAACACACCATTAAAGAAAGAAATAACCATATTCTACATTTGGGCTGGTCAGATGCCTTTGCAATGCAACTCTTCTGCACACGGGGCAAAGGTTCTTCTGCAGGAGCCACTGTTTGATGCAATCAAAGTGAAACTTGTGATCACATAACTGCATCTTCCCGATTTCCGATCCCTTGTCAAAGTCTTCCTATAGATGGAAACAAAATTGTAAAAGGAAGGTAAAAGATATGAACATGAACACAATTTTCACAAAAAAAAAAAGAGAGTTAAGAAAATAGTGACCTAAGAAGAAAAGAATACTATTTATATCACAGAAAATAATAGTCTAACTGGTTAATAGATGTTGGAATGATAAATTAATTTTGTGTTTTGGACCTATAAGATAAAAGTTGAAGATTAGAAAAGACCTAAATATAATTCTAAAAAAATTCTATTTAAAACTATTTTAGAATGAAATATAAAAATATCTAAAAAGTAATTTATCTATAATATGTTTCTAGACAAGTCCTAATAATGTTTAGAATCTAGAAATATTTTATAAAGTTTTAGAGAATGAATAACTTTTTGATTAATATTATAGTGATAAGATCCTAATTATTGATTGAGAATGTACTGTTAGTATAAATATGAGTGATTGAATTATAAATAATCAAGTCAAACAAAATTAAAAGCACTCGATATTACAATAAGTTTTTCTCTTTCTCAAAACATTCTAACTACTCCCAATTTTTACACATTTCCTTCAGCTTCTAAAGTTTTATCTTACCAATAGGATGGTAGAAATGAGATGTGGAAATATTTATCTTCTAAAATATCATTAAAGAATTTAATGTATCCGAGATAATCTCTCCAAATGACTATGAATGGAAGTGTATCATAACTCACCAAACAGATGGTGCATCTTTGTGGATGCTCTAGCGAGCCATCTCCATCAACATCCACCAAAATCTCACGCTCCATGTGCTGCATGATCGTTTGGAGACTTAGTCCTGTAGATGGTTCAGGGTTCTCTATCTGCTTCAAATAAGAATTTTTAGAGCAATAATCATGTCAAGTATATTATTCTAAACTACAATGAAATCTACTCCTCACTAGGAAAATAAGTGTGAATAATTGCTTCCCCGCGAACTAGAATTTAAAAAACATGAATGAAAAAGACAAGCGCTACTATCTACTACGATGAGATATAGGAAGGGTACACTATATAAACAGAAGAAGAGTAAAAAAAAAAAATAAAGAGAGATATATATGTTATGAAAAGAAGATAACATGAGATAAATTAGAAAAGAGATTAAAAACATAGATCAGAAAATGAAGGCGTGTATATAATATTAGTGACTCCATCTCATACCTCTGTAACACGAATGGTAAAGGAACATCAAGTCTCACAGGATATAGACAGAAGACATGTTTTGTTTAATTACAATTATTAAAAGTGACAAATTTAAAAGCAAACCGAATATCATTATGAACCCTAAGACACATTGAATATTAATTAATGACCTCATCCGGATACTATAGTAATACAGGTTTGAGGAGTAAAAACAGAAAATAAAGAAAAAAAAAACAGTAGAAAGAACGTGATAGATGAGATAAATATATATGGTTAGAATAAAAAGAAAAATGATAAAAATTATGGTGTAAAAATGAAAAAACAAGTCTACAATATTTATTTATTTTTATGATAAGTTATGTTTATAGCATCCATAAGTCAAAATGGTTTTGAAAGGTATCTCGGTTAATCGTTATAAAATGTTCTAAAAACACGATATACTTAAGGTTAAACTTGTTCCATCATATATTTGTGAAAATACATTACAAAATTGTAGAAAGTCTACCTCAAAGATTAGACCGCCACCATTGCTTAGAACATCCAAGATAGCTCGAACCTGTATGAAAAAAATAAATAAATAATGTATATATAAACAAAAAAGCTAAATTAGTTACCAGATAAGTTTATACGGCAAATAAAAAAAAGGAATCGCCAAAGTGAAAGAGTGATACTGTTTTCAATTTAAAAGTATGTTCAAAATGTGTAATAATCAGTCAACATATATATACGACTTTAATGCATCAAAATTTGTTGATTTTAATTATACAAGAAATTTTCTTGACTGAATTAAGGAAACTCGATAATGTAATTCTGTTGTCATGGATGGTATAGAAAAAAAAATAAAGAAATATAAGACTAGTTGTTGAAGAAATAAGCTTTCATGAGTGTGCATTATAATGTGGACTGAGAATTTATGACTAAATCATCTCACTGTTTTCACAAAGAATTTTAACAATAATAAACAAGATAAGCATGCATTGACACTTACGGTTTAATATAGAGTGATAAATAAATTAAGTAGTTAATTGCATGTTTGTGATATATAAACCTCTAGGGAAAGACCCGACTGTCAGGGTGTGTAAAGTGAGACTAAAAATTAGGGCTAGTAAGAAGGTAAAAGCATTGAGCGTACCTCAGTCGGAAGCCTTGCTCTCATCTCAGGAGAAATAATATTGGGTGGAAGTGCAGATGGTAGTGTTTGCTGAGAAGTTTGATTGTTCTGAGTGCGGGAACTGCTTCTTGCAGCATAATGGTTCATTCCTAGTGTGCCCTGTGGCGGAGCCCTAGTTGAAGTGCTACCATGTTCATAAAACGGAATTATAATATCAACTCTTGGGTGAGGACAGCGGCTGAGAGGGGTAGTCCTCACGGTTACACCGCTCACAGTGGTGGTAGCAGTACCCGGAAAAGATGTAGGCTGAACAGAACGTAAGCGTTGGTGAGGATGTGCAGCATTAGAAGCTCTTCTCCCAGTATCAGTATTCTCGTTTCTGTTAGCACCGGTATTGGGTGGTGGAATGGGTGTTCCTGTATTGGGTTGGCTCACATTAATGTTGTTAGCTCCAACCCCAGACTCAGTAGCAAGCCTTTTAGGCTCTCCTGTCTGTTGTTGACCCATGTTTGAACTTTCACCCTGGTAAAATTGTCCAGAACTCCACATGTTTCTTTTTCTTGGAATGTTCGCGGTGTTCGAGCTGCTTCCAACATGGAAGCTTGAAGAGGACATGTTAGAATCCAGTGCTACAGCATTAAGGGTTTCATGAAGAGGAGCACCATTGTTGTTTTCACCTTGTTCAGGGAGATTCACTTCTGCCTCACCAAGTCCTTCTTCAATGAGCCCTTCCTCATTTTGGTTGTTTTCGCTAGCTTCTCCAACTGAGCCGCCACCTTCAACAAAAGAACATCAAATTATTAAAGAGTTTTCACAAAGAAAATGTTCGATAGAGGAATGATTTCACCTTCAGGATTCATTGTTCCGAAAGTCACTACACCTGCATCAATCCAAAGAAAATACTATTAAAATTCTTAACTCATGACTATTATGCTATAAGTGGCACTGCTGCAAAGCAGCAGCTTCTCCATGAAATGATTATCATTTATCCTATTCAAAACAAAATGGTATTTTAAATGCATCACTGGAAAAAAAAATCTTAAAATGGATTGAATATATTTTAAATTCCTGTAAATATAAGAACTATTTCATGCGCAGTCCTATAATAGATTGAATTATATATCTCTAATTAAAAAAATCTTAAGAAACAGGGACAGAGAATTTTAATCTGTTCCCACCTGATAAATGATATCCCAACACATTTGAACAAATGTTGTATGTAAACTATGAATATACAAATATATTTTTAGATGAACGAAAGCCTATAAACTACGATGCCCAGTTGGAAGTATTTTTAATCTTCTTAACACCAGTTCGAGCTCTTAGTATAATAATAAATGTCTTAAATTTGGTATATAAAATCTTCTATAGATCATTCATTAACTTTTATAATAATTGAAGCTGACACAGTGTATGGATAGAAATATACAACTACGTGTATATGAAGGAGATATGTTCTTGCGACAAGTAATAATATATTTCTTAATAACACATAGGAAATCCCAAAGCTATGTGCCCACACACGATGTTAAGTACAAAAAAACAGGTCCGAATAAGTTGTTTTTAAACTAAACTTATATTTTTAGAATAAATAATTTTAAAATAACTATTTATTTAAGAGGCAAAGAATATTTACTTATTAAAATAAGAAGAAAATTACTTATTTTTGAAATAAAAAGATTAAAAAAACAGAAACTGAAAACCTCATTGTTTATTAAATAAATACTTACTTAAAAAACATGAAAACAAAAAACTCGTCAAAAACTTGACAGAATGCCCTCTATACAACTTTTTTCTTTCCCTACTAGTTCTATGTCCATCATTAAGGCGCATTAATCATCTGATATAAAGAAATACAATATATTCATATGTGTTTTAAAATACATTATTATTTGTTTTTATTTTTTAAATATAATTATTATTTTATAAAATTCACATGTTTTATAAACCTGTAATTCAGACAGGTTTAAACTTTAATTTTGTGTAATCAAAATCAAACAAGAAAAAAAAATGTCTACATTTAATTTAGATAATAATATACTTTTATCTGAAAAATTTGATTTCACAATTTTTAGATTATTTAATGGGAATAAATTCATTTTTATTTACCTACACTAGTAAAAAAAAGTGGATTTTAATGCATCATATACGCTTCGGTTATAAAAAACCGAAGCGTATCAAATCGCGGTGGCGTTTTTGTAATTTTAGTGAAACTATATACTTCGGTTGCTTAGAAACCGATATTTAAAGGGGTATATTATCTCGGTTCTCTGACTAACCAAAGCAGAAAACTTTGCCTTTCACTGCAAATCAGTCTTTTCACGTGACAGGTTTTTCGAAATAAGACATACTGCCTCGGTTCTTAGTAGAACCGATGCTGTAGGGCCTTTTTGCATCGATTTAACCACGAACCGATGCATATAGTGTGAAATAATTTCAAATTTGGCATTTTGAAATTTTTTTCCAATATTTTCTGAGGAGTATATGCCTCAGTTCTTTTCCTTAACCGAAGTAATAGCCTCTGTGTAAGTTCAAATTTAGAACACTAAACACGAACGTATTTTCTTGCGCAGTGTTCTTCCTCTTCCCTTTTGCGCCTCCAAAGAAGTTCCTCTCCGCACCATCGCTGCTCCACCACCGCCATCGTCGTCATGTTGTGGTGTCGTCTCATTCGTGTCTGCACCGTCACTGCATCGCTATCGTCTCGTTGTGGTGTCGTCTCCTTTGTGTCTCCACCGTCGTTGAACCGCTACACCGCCATTGTTATGGTCTCGTCGTGATGTCATCTCTTTCGTGTTTGAATTATTTATATTGTTTGACACAATTTTTTTTAATGTTAATTTCAAATAAAATTTAATTAAAATAACTAAATAAAAATGAAAGATTAATTTAGTCTAAATTTTTGTAAATGAACTAATTATAATTTTTATTAACAATTAAAAAATTAAAATCATTTTAATCTTTTAATAAACGACCTATTAAGTTAATTTTGGTCAACCAGAAAAATAAGACTTAATTTTAAAGGAAAGAAATTAGTTCATGACTAAGGATTGAAACCACATATAATTATATAAGATCATAATCCAATTTCATTAAATCCTGTAGTCATGATTCAATAACTACTTTGTTTTCATTCCGACATTTTATTATTATTTTTTTTTAAAATCAAAACATAAAATTTATATATCTTTCCTACCGTAGAAAATCTTCTTCGGAAATCGAGTGACATTGCGCCAATCCTGATCTACCATCTTAGAGTCTCTTTTACTCAATTTTATTATTTAAACATAAAAAACATATTGTTTATAAAAAAAGAAAAAAACGTCTTTATGTTGAAAAACGAGAATTTCTCTTTAAAAATAGACAAGTAAAATAAACATAAAAAACAAAAGTAATCAGGTAGTTTGATCTAAATTTTATTAAATATGATTTTGATCTATATATAATAGAACTATAGTATCCTTCAATCTAAGCGATAAAACTTTATTTTTCTTTAAAAAACATGATTGACAATCGAAAACCCCACATAATCGATTAATAGAAAAACTAAAAAAAAATAAATCATCAGCTTTTTTATCAGTAAAATCAGAACGATGAATGTCCAGATGAACAGAAAATAAAGCATGCATGTAGATGTCAAAACCCATTTTGAAAAGAAAAAAAAAATGAACAAAATCAGTAAATTGCATATAAAAAAGGATAGAGAGAAGAGGATACCCAGTAGATCTGCAGAAACAGGGAATTGAGCAGCAAAAGTTGATTCACTGTGTCTGAGTGAAGTGGGAAGGCTGAGACAACTTTCATTTATAAAGAGAATTAATGAGTGTGATTTTGGATTATTGTGTAGAAATTCTCTTTCTTACGTTGATACGGAAGTGAAGCATCTGTCACCATTCTTTCAACCTCTTTCACTCTTCCAGCTACATGTATTTGGTTGTTTCTGAAAGAGTTTAACTCCTCCCTATTCTTCGTTTCTTTTTTTCAGGAAAATATGAATAATAGACAGAAAGCAATAAATATACCCAGTTACTTCTTTTATTAAACAATTTAAATATATTATTTTCAATATATTTCATCGTAACTGACACAAGCATTAATACTTGTATTTATGCCTTTATGCGTTGTTTAAAACTGGGTATGGGACTGGCTTTAATGACGCCTACACAATTAATTAGATCAAGGTTGATATTTTGGAATGTAGTTCTTCCATTTTGTACTATGTAATAATAATAATTTTGTTATTTAAATTTTTTATATCTATAAATTAAGCCATTTAATTATATAAAAGTAATTGTTCCTACCACTCTAATAAGATAAAATCATGATAAAACTTCAGTCTCTAAAATGAATAATACTTCATGTAATGATTAATCCTAAAGATAATTAAAATTAAATTTTATATAATTAAGCGTGTTTTTAATATATATATATATATATATATATATATATATATATATATATATATATATATATTATAAAAAACAATTAGTGGATCGGCATTAAGTAGTGGATAACTTAGGTTATCTTAATTATTTTTAGAAAATTATAGATGAAGCAAAAATTGACAAATTATTTAAAATTTACCTCTTTTTAACAATTTTTAACAGATGTAGTTGAATTTTATTTTTTTAAATTCCGTATAACTAATTATTTGCATTCTAAATTTTAAACAAAAGTATGATGCTTGAATTTCGATTGAAAAATTAATTTGAATTGAAGAGATAGAATTGAAAACAGAAAACAATTTGATATAAGGTTTAAATTAATTGGAATTTGAAATGAATTATATTTTTAACTAATTTGAATTTTTCAGAAGGTATTAATTTCATTTTTATTTAATTAATGATTTTGTCTTTATGTTTATCAAAACATAATTACATCAAATAGGAGTAATAAATAAGTAATAAATAAATTTGTCCTGAGTAATAAATAAGTAATAAATAAATCTGTCCTATCGAGTATTGTTGTAACATGCATGAATTCTGGGGTTGACTAAATATATATATATATATATATATATATATATATATATATATATATATATATATATATATGATAAATATTTGATTTTTTTAATTGAACATGAAAATGAAAATAAAAATTGAGTATATACATATCGATTTTGTTCTAGTGTGTGAAAATAGTATATATGGACTTAAGGTCCATGATGTTTAAACCTTTCAAATAAAAAATACTTTAAGTTTATTTTTAATTTTTTTTATATTCTTGTAGTAAAAGTTTTCGAGAGTGTTATACTCTTATTATAATCCTTTTGCTACACAATTTTTTCTTTTTTTTCTAATTGGTTGACTTGTTCTACATTTATAAAATTCATTAATATATTTAAGATATTTTCTTTCCTATCAAAACTTGTGTGTAATTTATGTTTAAACGGTATAATTATTTGACTCTCAATTATAAATGTTTAATATCACAAACTCTTTATTTATTAGATAATTTAAAAAAAGTTAAATATGTTTTTAGTCCTTATACTTTGGGGCGATTTTGGGTTTAGTCCATTTTTAAACTAAGGTACAATTTAGTCCTTCAACTTTAGAAAACTCTGGTTTTAGTCTTTTTTTACCAATTTTTTTTTAACTTTATTTGTTGTTTCAAACGCGTTTCTCATTTAACATTGAAGAAAAAATGTGTCAAACAGTATAAACAATCCAAATGCTATAATGAAACGTGCTTGAAACAACAAATAAAGTTAAAAAAATTTGATAAAAAGGACTAAAACCAGAGTTTTCTAAAGTTGAAGGCATAAATTGTACCTTAGTTTGAAAATGGACTAAAACTAAAATCGTCCCAAAGTATAGGGACTAAAAACATATTTAACCCTATTAAAAAAACTTATCTTTTTTATTATCATTGATCATTAACTTTTGTTTCATTTGAAAAACTTTTGTAAAATTAGTCGTGATATTGGAAGCACAAATGAAAATGGAGTAAGAGTTAATGAAATTCAAGAAGAAAAGTGTTAAAGAGATAGATGCCTTATGGTAGGAGAATGTCGGTTTGAGAAGGAAGGTTGAGGCCAAAGGAGTAACTGACAAGGGGAAGGAGAAGGAAATCATCGAAAATGGAGGGTCAGTGCATAAGGTTACATCTCTTCTTCGCGTTATGCGTGAAGCTGAAAAGGAAAGTGACGATAAAATTGGAGGGGCAACAAACAACTCTTTAGCAACATGAGGAAATTTCTGACACCCCTTTACTAATGGCATCACAAATATCCCACTTTTTAAGCAGTGAAAGGCTTTGACACTAGATCGATTTGATGGAAGCATTGATCCAGATGAGCATGTCATCACATACATTACCCAAGTTAGTCTATACTCAACTAATGATATCGTTATGTGTAAGGCCTTTCCTACCACCTTGAGAGGAGTTGCTCTAGAGTGGTTTACTTATTACCCCTATACTCCATCAATTGCTTTGACATCTTAACATCATCCTTTACGACACAGTTCATCACTTGTCGTCACCATCATCTCACCTCCCTAAATTTTCTCAATGATAAGCAGGAGAAAATGGAATCCCTATGAACCTTCACTGACGAGTTCAACAAGGTAGCCTTGAAGATCAGGAACTGAATCCTGAATTAGTTTTGCATTACAAGATCATGACTAGGGATGACAATGGGTCGGGTCGAGCACGGATAGTGTGATACTCGAACCCGACCCACATGTAAAAACTGTACCTGTTACCCACCCCACTACCCGCTGGGTACCCGCATTAAAAAAACCCGTGGGTTTTTTTCAATCCGCTGATACCCGTTGGATAGCCATTTTTTAATAATGTGTGCATTATCCAAGCCCAATAGCCCAAACTCTATTTTTTTTAGAGAGAGAAACGTTAAGATTTTGGCTTTAGGGATTCCCTCCTTTCACCCTGACCCTTGTACTGTTTCGTATTCTAGAGTAACTCTAAACTTGAATTCAAACCCACTCTGCCATGCCTGCTCTCAAGAAGCGAACCCTAACAGTGGAGTCCGACGCCATGGCCAATGACCTCCAAGCTTAGATCTGCACCAAAGTATCTCAAATCTACACAATAGCATATCGACTCTGCCTCTCGTTGTAGTCTCCTCATGTTGTGAACCACTTTGTCCGCCACCTCTGCCGTCTCACCGCAGACTCAATCATCACCTTCGTGCGCGCCTCGTCGATGCACTCCACAAGCACGTCCCCTTTCCAAGCTTGTGGATCTTCACCACGGAGTACTCGAGGGTGGGGAAAGTGTCGATGACCGCCTGATCGAGGCCATGGAAGGGGAGTCAGATGTAGTGGCGGATGCAGATGGAGAAGAATCCCATGAGAAAGACGGCGGCGATGAGGATGACGATTATAATGGCCATGAAAGGGCTGAAGTGATTGTAATACCATTTGTTTTGGTTATTGTTTGTAGATTGTGCAGCCGTAAGTTATTGTTTGTAAATTGTGTAGTCACAAGAGGAACGATAATGAGGAGGAGGAGGAAAACCTAAATTCAGAAACCCTAAAAAGGGATTTGGGCTTTGGCCCAATTTTAAAGCAGAAAAGGAAAACCTAATTAAAAAGTTAGAAAAAAAAACTAATAGATAAAATTATAATTTTATTTTTCTGGGTAAACGGTTTCCCGCGGGTACGAATACTGTGATATCCGAACCAGACCCGTTAACAAGCGGGTATTAAAATATCGGCTACCCGTGGATACTGAATACCCGTAGCAGATTTTATCCGCGGATACTCGCGGGTGATGAAGGTTGAAAAACAGTGATTTTCATATGTCAATTTGGACCAAATTACACCCTTTACTACTTGGAATGAGCTTAGAATCAAGCAAAACTCAATAAATGAGTCTGAAGAGAGTCAAAAGTTGTTTTTAGCAATTGTATGCTTGTTTTCCATTGTTTTGTAACTAATTTGAGAAAAGTAAAGAATGGAGTTGAAGATACAGGTCGTTGACTCAAGAAAAGAGTGGAAAAATGAAGATTTGAAGAGTCGACGAACCGTTCGACGGCACACTTAAACTGCCAGGCGGTCCAGGACGAGGAGAAGGCATGGCGATTGACGTTGGGCGGATCTGAGGGAAACCGCCCGGCGGTGGCGATTGTCGCCGGGCGGTGGCGGCAGGTTATGGGAAACCGCTGGGCGGCACACTTAAACCGCGCGGCAGTGGCTCGTTGGACTTGGGCCTGATTTTGACGCGCTCCTCACCTATATATACCCCTACTACGAATTCAGAGTCATTCTTTTGACATGGGAGAATGACCAGACCTAATTTTGCTCTCTGGAGAGGATCTCTTGGATGCTTAGGCTCCTTTTCATCTTTTTTAGGGTTTGCTTTTCCATTCTTCTTCCATTCTTCATCTAGTTTCACCATGTCTATGGTGAACTAAACCCTATTGTTGTTGGGAAAACAATGTAATCTTTTGATACTCTCTCTTATTGAAACACTAGTAAAAAAACATTATTTTAACTCGCCACATATGCAGCGGTTTTGTAACAACCGAAGCATTTAAAAAGGCGGTGGCAGTTTTGAAATTAAGATGAAGTTATATGTTTCGGGTGTAGAAAAAACCGAGGCATAAAGCCTTTATGACACTGGTTGCAAAGATAACCGAAGCGTAACACCCTGCACAATGTTTGACAATCCTGCACCTTTTCAGCCATTACCTCGGTTTTCCACGAACCGAGTCTTATAGTATGACGCAGAATTTCAAATTTGCCATTTCGTGAAGGTAATAGGCATCGGGTGTGTGCTTAACCGAATTTGTAATATGTTACTGCCTCGGTTTTTTTATAATCGAGGTAATCTCCTTTATTTACTATCCAAAACACAATAAGTTTCATTTATTGTTCCTATTTTCCCTCTCGCAACAGAGGCTCTCCCTTCTCACTTTCATAGGTTTCATTTATTGTTCCCTTTTTTCCCTCTCGTAGTAGCTGAGCCTCCTCCCTTCTCACTTTCACTCTCTCCAGCCACGCCGTCTAGCACCGTTGTTGTCTCCGCCTATCGTCGACGTTGCCGCCACCGGTTGTTCTTGGTCCCACCGTTTCTGCTCTCTGTCGTTGCAGGTCTGGCATAGTCAAGGTGCCCACAAACTACCTTTGTCTTCCATTTCGTTCCTTCTCTTTGTCTCTCCAAGGATTGCCGCCACCACAGTTGTTCTCTCCAAAGGATGCCTCCACCACCGTCGCTGCCAGGATTCCTTCACTTTGT
>NC_028357.1:27726041-27753923 GCF_000741045.1 Vigna radiata var. radiata
TGGTAAAAATCGAAGCTTTTTAAAAATCAAATCTTGCCCTGATTCTGAACCAAGATGAATATCTGAGATCTTTGGCACCCTTAGACGTAAAAATCGAAGCTTCAAGGCATTTTGTAGTGAGCATTGATGAATTCCAATCGATTGAAATTAAAAAAATTAAAAACACTATACTGCCCCGGTTATCTGTGAATTGAGACAGAATATGAATCCTTTTGGCTCGGTTCATAACCCGAAACATAAAGCTCATCTTTTTACTTCGCTTGGATATGCATCGGTTGTAGCACCGATACCTATAAGCAAAAAGAACCGATGTCATTTCTCTTTATTGTACTAGTGAAACTATTGCTTATTTATATGGTCTCCATATGTTTCGATTGATTTTTGTTGGGTTATCATCTGTGCTTAAGGCCTTTATCGTTTAACTCATTCGGTATATTGATGTTTGTCTTTATTGACATGGGGACGTGCAATAATGACATGAACTGGTGAGTAATCTCTTGATTTTGCAATACCACCTAGGGACAGTGGTAGGACGATCAATTGCGCTAACTTTTTTTTATAATGCGGTATTAATTACTAGGGGAGGCTAGGGATAGCAAGCCAGTAGTTAATATTAGGCCCTTTTCGCCGAGGGATCGGGTTAAGGGGAGGCTAAGAAAGTCGTATAACAATTGAATCAATCACTTAATAATCAAGGGTAGTATGTAAGAGAGAGTGAAATAGATGAAATTGTTAGTACCCAACAACATCCATTAATCCTTTGTTTTCACTTGTCAATTGAATCAAACTTTATTTTGCATGTTAATATTTTTGCTCTCAAACCCAATTTATTAATTTTAATTTCTCAAGTCTTATTATTTTAATTCACGCGAACGAGGAAGCCATACGAGTCTCTTGGGAAAACGATACTTGGTCTTACCATTTATATTACTTGTATGATTTGGTACACTTGCCAATTTGTCAACAGCGGGTATGAGTTTTTTTGTCATCCCTAATCATGGCATTAAGGTTGAGATCGTCACATATGATTTAGGCATGACATCACCCACACTAGTATGGGCGAGTTGAGGTAACGAGTCGCCAAGTTTATGCTACTAAAAGAAATGAGAAAGTAAAAAACAAGATAGGAGCCTAGACCATGCTGGTAAGAAAGCTAGGTTCCATAAGAGGGATCCAAGCCTTTACGATTCTCATGTTATGCACTCTAGAATGACCCAAGGTCTTGTGTCCTTAAGGAGGCGTTACAGACAGACCTCTTGCCCACCCAAGAAAGCCCAGATACCACTTGACGCTGATATGAAGAAACATTACAATCATTGCAATTACAATCATACAACAGACAAGTGTGACCTCATAGAATTAAGGAGCTTATCCAAGTTAACCTTCTTAAGTGGTTCATGAGATGCGATGATGTGGGAAGCTAATGTGCTAGGAAGGGGAGGTATGACGATAAAAGATAAGGTCATAAGGACCACAATAAAAAGGAGAAGAATGAGAAGTTGGCTAAGCGTGAGGACATACGTTCTGATACCAAACCCCGTTAAGGGGCACCGTTAATACAATATCCGGAGGGTTTGTTAGAAGAGGCTCATTGTCATCAGACATAAATGACATTTAAGAGTCATGCAATTCATTAATGCGATACCTAGGACCTCAGAAGGAAAAGAATGCCTTTTATCGCTCTTATGAATGCCAACTTCTAGGATGTGGACCCTAAACAAGATGATCATATGGTCATCGCAATAGAGATTGAATACTTCTTTGTTAAGAAGATCTTAAGGCAACTTAGTAGATATATCTACTAAAAGACATTCAGGAAAGTAGGAGTTGCTAGAGGAAGTAATGACCCCATATGACAAGCTCATTTTCTGCTTTTTTGAAGAGAGGGTTAGTACTAAGGGCTATATTGACTTGCACACTCAGAATACAATTAAATTCCCATGGCTAAATGAGACAAGCTAAAGACTACCTTCATAACAAATGAGGTTGCTATGAGGTCATATCCTTTAGCCTCAAGAATGCTGGAGTGACATACTAAAGGCTTATGGACAAGATACTTAACTAGTTTTAAAAAGCATTGAAGTATATGTGGATGACATGGTGGTGAAGTCACCCACCCCCTCCAGCATGCCCATGATCTATCTAATGTATTCTCGACCTTACGACTCAATTTGGAATTGACGAAGGCAAGTTCCTCATATTCATGTTGACACATAAAATAATAGAAGTTAATCCTAAAAAATGTCAAGTTGTGATTGACATGAGGAGTCCGAAGAACGTGAAGGAAGTACAATGCCTTATTGGGAGGTTAACGACCATCTCACGTTTTCTCCCAAGGTTAGCGGATAAAACATGTCATATGATAAAATTACTAAAGAAGTTTGCCAAAGTTTCTTTAGAACAACCATTGCTAAGAGAGGTTTAAGTATTAATTAATGACCCCTTTAATTCTGCAAAAACCATATACAACTAGACCTTTGGTTTTCTCTATAACAACCACTAAAGATGTCATTAGTGCGACCCTTAATTATTCAAGAAGTTGATAACAAACAATACCCCTGTGTACTTTGTGAGCAAAACTCTTCAAATGGCAAGACAAGGTACCAAATGGTGAAGAAAGTGACATTGTGTCTTGTCACAACAATGACAAAACTAAGATTTTATTTCCAAAATCACACTATAATAGTCAAAACTAACTATCAAATACTACAAAAGTCAGACTTTGATTAAAAGCATGTCATTATGGTCTGTGGAGTTATCACAGTTTAATATTTGGTACGAGCCGAAAGGACCCATAAAGGCACACATCTTAGTAAACTTGCTAGCATGAGGAGCTGCACCATATTTTTTTACTGTGACCCTTTGCAAAGTAGGGAATGGACATCAATGAATCAAGTAAAATTTCTATTAGTCATCAGATTTTTTTTTTAATAAAAGAGAAAATTAAAATCAGATGTTGAAGTAACATAATTCAAGTTATATGGGATTGCAGATGGATCAAATGTAAGCTTTAAAAAGGGGGCTGGAGTACTGAAGTATTTTATAGGATCATATATAGTTCTGACTTTTTTGGTTTTATCGTTAATCTAAGCAACAATATTTTGCTATCTAAGTTGAACTCTATGTTGTCATGACCAGACAAAGATAAATATAAATGTTAACATTATTCACCATAGATATATATAGTCAGAAATAAATATAAATGTTTTAATTATGTAGAGTTAAAATAAGCTGACATGATTATTATTAAAGTCTTTTTTTTTTTTTTTTATGAGCAAATAGTACATATATGTCTCAACTCATTTACATAGTTATTCAATGTATTTTACAAAGACTAATACATATGTCACCAAAACGTCTTTCTCCCTCTAGTCTGTACCTGCAACAGATTCTAAACATACTCATTCCAACAATCGTCTCATTCTTCTTATTGCACTGTCAATGCCTTCTTCCATTAGCATTGTCATTCAGCAAACCTTATTATTTGTTTTCTCCATAAAAACTATATAATCTGCTTCTAATCCATAACTTTTACATTTGCGCCTATGACTCACTTTCCTATGTATCTGTCAAGAGAGCCTATCAACCACCTTTAACCCTTCAAGACTCTTATACATTATGTTAGATTTATATACCATTCAGGATATATGTAAAACAATTCCTTTGGATATCTGTATTCTACCTAAGCTCAAGTTTTCATTTGTTACACAAAACACTTTTTCTGCATCCACAGTTCTCATGTCTCAATATTATTTTATTCCTCACATTCTAAACTATATCGTTTTTCTGCAATCTATAATTTTCTAACTATTTAAATTACTATTTATAATTTATAATATATAACTTAAAATAAATATAAATAAATAAAAAGCCACATCATAATAAATCCTTATCATCCAAACATATTCCTTAGTCCAAAATGATCAAAAGTAAAAACAGTAAAATATTTATCTAAATTTGTCGCATACTAGGGCATGGCATGCTCCTAAGCCCCTCTATAGCCTTATTTTTTTTTTTTCATAGTTTCCTCACTCCATTAATTGTTCAATTTGCGATGTAAGGTAGGATTATCCTGTTAAACAAATGCAGCATTCCTTTGAGCTTTCATAGCTTGCTGCTAAGCTTTTGCAGCTTATTGCTGAGCTTTATCTATCTCCTCAGAAGCTTCGCTAGATGAAGGAGGAGCACCAGACTCTTGAGTCAGTGATGTTGCCTTAGTAGGGACATTTGCCGCTTTTTCTGCAATGCCATAAACATGACCACTGCTTTTTCCTTTAGCAACCTCATTCAGTATGTCAACCCTGCTCTCCTGTGTTACCCTGGAGGAGGAGGCCTCACCAACCTGGGGCTGTTTTTTCAAAAGACGAAGCTGATACTCCTCCTATTCAAACCAAAAATTAATATATCTGTAACAAAATTATATTTTCTTAAGAACATAATATATATATATATATATATATATATATAATTATATAATTTAAATAACTCACATATGTCTTTGGAGCGCAATTATCCATCGAATGGCCTGTGTAATTGTACTTGTTTGTAGGCAAGAAATACTCATCAGGGTAGGGATCTCGACCAAACTTCTTGGCCTTCAAAACAAGAAAGGCGACAAACGATTATTAACGTATAAATATAATACTAGGTACTACATTGGAAAACAAAACAAACTTCGTTCAAAAACGTGTTAGTAGATTCATACCAAGTCTTTGGCCAGGTCAGTAAAATCCTGGTAGGCCCCAGGGTCTGTTCGACCTTTGTTGGAGGTCCGATTGGCCTTGTTTCTGGCGGAAATGTTCTTGAAGCTTGGGGTATCCCAATAGGCCAGAAGCTCCATCCAATCTTCCACTTTCATCCACTGCGGCTTCTTCCTAGTGTTCCTCACCTGTGAAAGGATGTCTCCCAGATGTTTTGAGCAATGCGAATCAAATCTCTTCTGGATATGTTGCTCATGGCGAGCATCCCAAGTGCATTTTTCCTAACATTAATAGTGAAATAACACTGAATAAAAGAAATATTATAATCTATAAATGAGTAAAATCCTTAATAGAACTAACTTACCTTGAACATGCGAAACCATTCTTGTCTCTCAGCTAACGGGATACTGCCGTAGGAATGGAAGACACCTCGGAACTGGGATTGAATGACATAATTAATGCCATCAATTGCTCGATGTGCAGGACTCCAGCTACAGAAAATCAGAAGTGAATATAAAAAAATGAACACAAATGTTTTCTAAACAAATACAAAATACAGACAATATATATGTCAACTCACCCTTCCCCAACAGGTTCTATGATGTACTTTCCTTCATCATCACGAGGGTCCTCCGTCGTGTTTCCATCTTGGGCATGAAGAACATCATCTTCTTGCTCCTCCTCATCAGTTTCCTCCTCCTCTTCCTCACTTTCAGATTCACTCACAAGCATGTCTGCCTGCAAATCAGCGTAATCCAGCTTCTCATTCTGAGCATTCTTTGTGTTCTCGTTGTCAAGTCTCTGCTCAAATAAAAAAGGGGATAGCTTTGGCATCATGGTGATGCCTGGAGGTGGTGGTCCATGAGTGAGGTCGTGAAGTAATGGTGAAGAACCTATCGGACGATGCTGGAGACGCTCTTGCATGTATGCTTGAGCAGGTAACCCTATCTGGCGATAGGGGCTTGATGGTGATGATAACTCAATTGCCTTCCCCTTATCTTTTAGACCTCCTTGTCCTACTGTAAGTGCTAAGAAAATTCACTTATAGTATATATCATATCGAGGGTTTTGAAATTGATTAGTAAAGCTACATGAAACTATGCAATGAGTTATTATAATGGAACCCATGGTTCATAACAAAGAATGAACTGTATGAAGGCTGAACGCCTCCAATATTCAAGAGGCCTCTTATTGGTGTTAGGTCTATGATTTGGTTCGATTTTATTAACAAAGAATAATAATTGACATGCCTGTTATCAAAACCTTCACTTTTCACAATTGACATCCCTGGTACGTACCAGTCTAGTTGACGCTATAGGAGCATCAGCACAAGTAATGCTCTTACTCTATTTTTCAATTTTTTAGTGTAAATAAATATTTTAAACATATAAATTCCTTTTGATATTTATGTACATTATATATTCAACATTATTGTTAACAAGAGATGTTTTTTTTAAAAGAAAATACAAAAATTCAATTTAGATGCAAGGATAAATAAAAAGAGATAAAGTAATAACAAAAAACAAAAAAAAAAATTGATCTCAGATTAACGAAAAACTTTGAAAAGCATTCTTGTCGATGTTGAAAATGTTTTCAATATTCTATTATGATAATAATATATTCATTTATATATTAATTTTTTTCTTTAAGTTATCAAATAATATTTAAAACCCACTCATTAAAAACTATTATTAAGTCAACTGTATTAATTAAAAAAATTTAATTCTCATATACATACATAAATAAATCTCTCTCTATATATAATTTTTGGTTAAATCTCTCTCTCTATGTATATGCTAATACATTAAAAATAAACTAATTATTCCATTAGTTTACTATCATTAGAAATAAAATTATGACACATTTAAATAAAAAATTAAATGCACACTAAAGTAACCTATATACATTTATGTGAGTGTGAATTGAAAAATCGTCATGTAAATGGAACTTGTTTGTGGTGCTACGTGTGTTTGAAAATTATCTAATAATGACCAACTACAATCTAGAAGCATCACTATACTATTACTAATTTTCATTGCAAAAGAAGAATTTATTTCTACTTACCAATGTGATTTAATCCTTTTAGTAAGAAATTTTTGCATCTTTAATTTAATACGAGATGGTAGTAAGATTAATTTCCAATTAATAGTGATAGAATTTTTAAATAAAACTTTTATTAGTTAAATTTATTAAAAGGTATAAAATTAAAACAAAAATATTTCAATAACTAGTGTGAGAGAATAGATAATTTTTCATATAGTAATAATGGTTTCACATAATTTATATTTATTTTACAACACATTCAAAGATTAAAATAATCATAAAAAAAATAAGTTAACCATTTGTATTGTAAACCCAAACAGTATATTAACACACATAAAATTTTTACATCCGTTTGAAACATAATTTACTTTTTTATGACTATTTTATTTTTATAATGTGTCAAATAAATGTAAATGTGTGTCATCCCACCATTATTTATTTATAAAAGAAAAAATAAAAAATAACTAAGAATAATAGTAAGGTAACACATAACACACTTTTACATTCATTTGACACATAATATAAAGACAAAATAATCATAATTTATATTTTTTCAAAAAAATAAGTAAAAATAAAAAAGAATAATATCGAATAAATATAAAAAATTTGGGTATGTGAAATAATATTTTTTATAAAAAAAATTACATGTGAAACTATTATTTCTTTATTTCATATACATTACTGATAGAGAACCCATATTTCATGTTTATGCATTTCCATTCTTTTATGGTGTAGTGTAACATAAAGATGAAGAAAAGTTTTTAAAATGATGATGATGAGCAACGAATAGGAAGAGCCTGGTTTGGCCAGCAGATCCATCAGCTAGGTAGGAAAGCCAATATATCTTGCAAGAAAAAGGATGAGGACGTACCTTGAACGGGTGTAGTTTTACCGAATAGTTGCTGCATCTGAGAAAATGGTGATGATGGATTCACATAGTTGCTTGCACTAATGTGAGACTCAGTAGCACGTCGTTTGGCCAGTAATGCCAGTTGACCCATGTGACCCACATGATGTTCTCCTAAAGCATGGTCAGGAAAACCTCTCTTGGTTTGTCCATGCATCCCCTGCATTCGAGCTGCATGTCTTGCAGCATAAATGTTACATGAATCCATAGCAGGAGATCTTACAGCACCCTGATTGGGAGGGCCTAGCCTTAATGTCAAATCAATATAGTTGGAAGGATTGTGAGAAGTTCCAGCATGGGAACTTGATAGCGGAGCGCTGGATCCCAATGCTACATCAAAAGTTTCACGAGGAGGAACATTAGCAGGGGGAAATAAAGGAAGCTCTTTATTCCCTTGCCTATTTTCCGCAGTGAGGAGAAAAGAAGGAAGCAGCTTTTCCAGTAATTCGATCGATAGATGAGGGCTCGTTCCAGATGAATCACCTTCGACAAAAAAGGTCATCAGAATGGCTGAACCATGGTTCAGATATGATACGAGGAGGTGGGTTTTAAAGTCTAACTCAAGATCGGTTTGTAAGATAAGGTTTGCAGTCTCACTAGTAAAAAATCATATTTTATGACGTACAAAAACGAATTATGTACATAGTTTTGTACGTTATAATAGATCTACATATTTTATGACGTAGCAAAAATTTACGTTATTTGAAGAAATAATTGTAATGAATGTGAACATAGATAATTTTACTCAATAATTTTCTCCAATATTCATATTATGTTGAGATAAAGTAAATATTTACTATGTCATAAACATGTTATAACTTATACAACTATGTACGTCATAGTTCGTTTTTGTACGTCATAAAATATTATTATTTTTGTACTAGTGTAATTATATATTATCTATGAGAATTTCAACAATAAATAAGTGTTGGAAAAGCAATGGATTAATTATCTCACCTTGAGGATTCATTGTTCCTGAATTTGCGTCTGAATGCCAAAGACTGAAATGAAGGAGGGAAGAATATCAAGGACCAGGTTGTGTTGCGCGGTTTCTACTCACTCATAAAACCTGCATTACTGTCAAAAGAAAATATTATTCAGCATAGTATTTCACTGTTCTACAGTAATTGGCAACGTAAAGCAGCGGTGTATCCATTGTTATCTATTCTGATGAAAAATTTAAGGGTATGGTAAATAATGCATCGACATAAATTCAAGTAAATAAATTCGATAAATATGGTTTTTAATTCCAGTAAATGGAAGTAAATGTTTATTTTTTATAATTTATGAAAAATATTCTTCTCACATTTCAGTACTTTTTAAAAAACCGGAACATAAAATTAAGGTTGAGATCTACGTTTCGTTCTGCCTCTGGTACAGTAGAGTCTTTATCTAGAAATCCAGTTTTATAAATATTCCTCAATTCCACCCTGTGACGTGCTTTTTCTTACTTTTATTATTTAAACATAAAAATCACATAATTATAATTTTATATATATGATTTACTAAAAAGGGGAAAAAGTGAATTTGGATTGAAAAATAGAAAAAAGAAAAGTAAGAATAAGGCTTAAAAAGTAGTTTGCTCTTGATTTTATTTTTGAAATTGAATTTTAATATGTAAGAATCGGAGTAGCCTACTTTGTTTTAAAAGAAATACTTTTTACAAACGGAAAGCCCTGAAATACCAATATTAGGACATTGTTACATGGAAAGGAGAAAAAAAAAAACAGATCTTTAAGATACAAGGAATGTTCATCAGATCAATGAAAATAAACCATGCATATACTGAGGTCTGAAACAACACATACATGCAGAAATGAAAATCCCATTTTTTAAAAGAAAACAATGAAATAATGAATCAAAGGGTGAAAAAAGGGAGAGAAAAAAATCCCATGACAGTAGAAAATTACGTATAGAGAAGGGAGAAAGATGAAGAAGAGGATACCAACTGTATCTGTAGATACAGAGGTGGTTCCAGAGCAGAAGGTTCGTAACCTTTGCTCGCTCAAGTGTGTATGAGTCTATGAAGTGAACCTTATTTATAAAGAGAATTGATTAGGGCAGTGTTGCCCAACACTGATTTTTATTGGAAAAAAAAAATTATTGAAATTCTCTTTCCTGTGCAAATACTCGTTTTTCTTCCTCTTTAACTCATTTTTTCCATTCTTCTTTATTCATTGTCAAAACAAAACGTTCAGATTAACTTTTAATTTCTATTTAATATCATATTAATATATCTCATATTATCTTTTTCAGATCAAACCAACTTTCCATTTTCTTTTAATATTTTGTTAACATATTTTATATTCTTTTTCAAAATAATTTTTAAATAATCATATCAAACTCTAGTTTTTGTTTTAAGTTACAAAAGAGTTTATTTTTTCAATTCATTTCAATTTTGCTTAATTTTTTGAAAAATTATATTTTATCGTACTTAAATTTTTTATATTTGACACAATCTTTTCTATTTTTTATTCTCTTTTTATTTGAAAAAAAAAATAAAACTTTGTACTTTTATAATCATTTTGTCTCTGTATCCTGTGTCAAATAAAATGAATGTAAAAGTATGTCATGATAGTATTAATTTATTTTATTATAATTTAAATAAAAACATTTTTCTTATCTTTGTTTTTTTTTTTTCATTTTAACAATATATATGCACTTCCAATTAATGAAAAGAAGAAAACATTCAATGTATTCATTAATTACTTGTCTTAAACAAATTCAAATATTAAAGCATTACATTTTTACAGCCTATAAGCATTAATTGTTTTCTTATTTATATTGTTATATTAATTTAAATATATGCTTCATTTATTGCATTATTTACAACAGCAGTTTCAACGTTACTTGTTTTCCATTGGGCTGATCGTTTTTCCTGTATTATATATTTCAAATGTGAAGCTTTGTACACGTACTAAATGTTTCTTATTTATTTTTCTTTTTAATTGTCACACTCGCATTTTTTTTCTTGTAGTCCAGTCAGTTTGGAAAAAAATATTTAAATAAATGAACTGGTAATTGGATAATTTTTTAATTCAATTAATAGCATCATTATTGCATCTTGAAAACATAATTACATGCATTAAAACTGTTAATAAAAACTAATTCTTTTAACATTGTATTTATGATTATTTATTCAACAGGCAGAGAAATTTAATTAATATTTATTGCCAACATTTATATTTCTTCATTAAACTCATTTTAACAGTTTTTTATGTAAAACTTTAATATTTTGACACTCATTCATAGAAGCACAATTAAATATATTTAAATTCTAATTATATTTTTCTCTCTTTTAACTTAAAGCATTAATATATATTATTATATATTAAAAAGAGATCGTTAAGGTGTTGTTTTTTAAAAAAGATATTAAATTATGATAATGTAAAGACTTAAAAAATAGTATTTTAGTAATGGTGGTAGTTTAAAAATGACGAAACTCGATTATTTTAATATTAAGGTTTAAACCCTTAAATCGTCCTTATTTTTGGGACGTTTTTCCAATTTCATCCTTTTTTTATTAAAACTCCCAATTGAGTCTTTAAAAGAGTCAATTTCAATCAAATTGACCCTTTCCGTTTAAAAAAGTTAACACCGTGATTATTTTGTCCAACAGAGTGGATGATGTGTTAATGTATTTAAACGTGGCCTTGGTAGTGTTGAAACGTGGCAATGAAAACGTGTCATTTGAGAAAAATTAAAATTTAAAATAGATTCTGAAATCTGAGATCTCCACTCTTCGTCTTCCTCGCGTGAACCACCATTGCCAGCAGCTCCTCCCATCACCGCATGCTCCTCGACCGATCAGGGTCGTCGCTAGCGACGCTGGTCACCACAGGAAGCTTTGCCGACGACGACATGATCTCCCTCCGTATTCTTCCTCTTTAAAAACGTGTTTCTACCACCTCCCAATACCCATATCGGAAACCGCCGCGATTTCCGCCAGCTGCGGCGTCGCGCAATCTGGAGTCACCACCAAGACAATGCCGTGGCCTTCGCACGACTGAGCACTATAGCCGGAGCACCGTCGCAAACCCAAAACGGGCTATTGCGATTCAAGGGCTGCTGCTCCTCACCTCCTTTCTTCTCAGTCTTGCCAAGCCTTCCCCTAATTTCCAGTTTTCTTCATACTCTCGATGTTGAGAGTTCTTTGTTATGTTCTATTGGAATTTCCCTGTGCATGTGTGGAGTTGTAAAAGATGAGCGATTTAGGGTTCTTCAATGGCTCTTATGTTCAGAAACAGTGACAGGGATTTAGGGATTTCAATCCCAGCCACCAGGAAACAACAGTAAAGGAGTCCAATGAGGATTGAGTAAAGGGTTAGTCCAATGAGGGTTAACCAAGAAAAAATACAAGTAGAACAGAATCTGGAAAACCCTTCTTGCCGCTTGACCTGCCACCGTTGTTCTGTCGGAAAAGTTTGAAACTTGTGCCTGCACATGACCAAGTTGACTTTAGTTTTTTCAATGTAACAAATGCAGTGCATGAAATTTCTTCATTCAGATCCATCAAACCATACCCATCACAGAAAATCATGTAAAACACAACTTAAAAGCTTCAAACTTTTTCAGTTTTACCAAATTAAGACACACTGAAAGAAACAAAAAAGACTTGCAAAGGAAAAGGGAAAAGAAGAGGGAAATAAGAGGGAGCTCGCATGGTTGAGAGACCACGTATTCAACTTTCTGATGCCACGTTTTAAACAAATTACACATCAACCTTTTGATTCAACAAAAGTTTCACGACGTTAACGAAATTTAATGGAAAGGGTTAAATTGATTGAAATTAACACATATAAGGATCCAATTGAAAATTTTAATAAGAAAGGGATGAAATTGGGAAAACACCCCAAAAATAGGAACAATTTAAGGGTTTAAACCTAATATTAAATAGTTCTGATATAAATAGTTTTGTTATAAACATGTTTTATTATTTTAAAATACACCATCTCTCTAGAAACTATTGTTTTAGAGTTCTCTAACTTCTCTCTAGGAGTTCTTCTCTTGTGTTCATCTGCTTGAATATTAGAGACAACTTGAGTGATTACATCGACGAGATCTTCAAGTTTACCCAATCAATTTCTCTAAAAGAGTAAGTTAGTTTCTACTCTTTTTCTCCAGTTTGTCTCATTTTATTTGCATGCGAGCTGTAATGTTTTTGTATGTATTATCTGAGTCTTCTATAAGACTCTCTATTGATCAGTAATTCTAACGGTATACCTTAACCATGTTTATGTGAGTTGTAGGTGCAAATAGGGTTTCTTGAGTTGATGGAGTCATCTCAGCTCTTGTAGAACAGTTGGGTCCTTTTTAAGGTAACGTGATTTAATTACCGCTTTTTGAATGTTATTGTTGTTATGATAGATTGTGTTGCATGTTTGACTTAGTTATAAATTAATAAAATGGTATATGAAATCTAATGTGTTAAAATGATTGTGTTTTGTTGAGTCTAATTGGTTGTTGATTGAATTGAGAATAGAAAACATGTTGAGGCATTTTAGTGGTCAGCATTGTACATTTGAGTTGGTCATTTTGGGTTGTTGAATTGTGGTTTAGACATAATTAGAGTGATGGTTGGTAATGGTCTAGTAGTGCTGGTTTGTCAAGTGAATTTTTGTGGGGAATGTTGTTTAGTGAGTTGGATGTTGGTAATCTGTGTTAGTAGTATTTAGGAATTGGTTGGTCTGTTATTTTGTAGAAATATGGTCTTTTATGTGTTAATTTATGTTGTGAGCTTTTGAGTTGTTGATTTAATCTGGTGGACTTTACTCCTGGCCAAATAAGTAAATTAGTATTCAATTTTAGTCATAAACATGTTTTTGAATCAATTCTAGTGTCAAGAATATCAATTTGGTCAATTGAAAAGGTTTTAAGTGCATTAGATCAATTAGATTAGTTTTGTAAACTCTAGTATGACGCTTTGTTGAACGTAGGTGGCGCTCAATGCCAAAGTTGCAAGAAGAATGACGCTCAGGTACATGTAGGTGGCACTCAACGCCATGTCTTTTGGCAAAAAAAATTCTTTTGACATTTCTCTTGCTTCTACGATCTTTTCAATTCTTTGTTTTAGCATAAAAGTTCCTTGTAACTGTTTTGGTATAGTCTTTAAGGTATGTTTGTTAAGATGTGATGTGTGGATGTTTACATTGTTTATATGGAAATTTTAGTTAAGGTTAAATGGATGTTGCATATGAGATGTGAAGTTGATATGAAATAACTTATAGGTGCGAAATAGCATATGATGTTATAAGGATTTTAAGGAGAAATCCTTAAGTTGGTTGTGTGATGTGTAATGTATTGATGTATGAAGCTTAGTCTGAGGGGTTATCTTAACACTTTAATGGTCATCAATTCTCAAGTAGAGAGGAGTAATGCATGTGGTGAGAGTAGTAAGAGGTCTTAGTCTAAGAGTTA
Organism: Vigna radiata var. radiata; assembly: GCF_000741045.1. Classification (NCBI taxonomy): domain Eukaryota; kingdom Viridiplantae; phylum Streptophyta; class Magnoliopsida; order Fabales; family Fabaceae; genus Vigna; species Vigna radiata. Next base: position 27,740,109 of record NC_028357.1, read on the forward strand.
TACCTTGGCCAAAGACATTGTTTAACGGACTAACCTTGTGTGGTAGTTTGGGGTGAGCCAACTGTTCCATTACTACAAGTGTACAACCTGGCATAGCTCAACATCAATGCTTGTCCAGACAGTGAAGTCTAGAATGCATGGTTGTATGTTTTAGGATGACATAACTTATATGTATGTTAACCGATGTATTTCTATTATATGAAAGATCTTTTGGTAAGTTAGCTTACACTTTCTTCTTTGTCTTTGTTTGTATGTTTTGTTTCTTCTCTTTTGCAATGATCACCTTAATAGTGTGATCTTAAGGAAGTGTCTCTAGTGAGCAGATGTTAGGAAGATGTGTAGCTGAGGTGTAAAGTAAAATGATTGGTTTTAGGTTTCATTTGTTAATCTAATTGCCTTATTACACTTTTGATTTAATTAGTATAATATCTCACAATAATCCAGATTTTAAAATATATTTTGCTATTATAAGTATTTTTAGATTTCAATAATATTTATAATTTATAATTTATTTCACTATTCTTCTTATTTCACTTTTTTTTTTCAAACAAATGCAGCCTCTTCTATTAATATATAATGGTAACTATATAAATCGTGTTGGTGAAATCGATACACAAACAACTAATGTCATGAATTATTATAGAACAGTCATCACCATAAATTTGATAGAACAAATATATTGATTCATTTTTAGAAGAAATAAAATCAAACTTAAAATATTTATACTACAAGAAAAACCTTTAATAACAATCAATTTGAAACAAAAAATATTAATCACTATAGTGATTAATTTACATACTAATTTATAAATTAGCAATTATTTATCATTAAAATAGTAATTATTATGAATAAAAAATTGTAATTATTTTGTAACTTAGACTCTAAATTGATTAACTTTAGTTATCATGGTTTTGAATATCAAGGACTTGGTCACTAATATTAATTAATGACCTATTTAAACATTAATACTTTTGATAATCAAAATTTTAATAGTTAGTGTTAATGATCCATTTAGAGTTTAATTCATAAATTAATTATGATTGTAATTCATAATAATGATTATTTATTAATTATTTTTATTTTATAAGTTGGAATTTAAATTAGTCATAATGACCACTTTTTTTTTTTTCTAAAATTGATTGTTCTTTAAATATTTTTTTAATGTGAAAACTGTTAAGTATTTTTTTATTACTTTTTATAACACTTAAAAATAAAATGTTCGAAATATATATTTATTTCTCTTTCTCTCTTTATATATATACTCAAAAAAATCATTTTCATCTTTATTAATATCTATATACATCATAAAAATAAGAAAAACATTTATAAATAAAAATATATAACATATCTTTTGCACTAATTCATTCCAGTTTAATTTTTCATTTGTCATATCTTTCACATACAGTAAGATTAAGATTATGGAAAACAAATCATAACATAACTTTAAAACAAAGTTAATAATTTAAAATTGAATAAAATATGTTTTTATTTTTTAATTTTAAGTAAAAATTAGAATGAATTATTCTTTGAAATTTTGATTTGATTGAGATTATCAATTTTAAAAATATATAAATTTAATCATTTTAATTAAATTTTGTTAAATTTAATTAACATTTTAAATATATTTCATAATAACATTTTAATTTTTTATCTTGTTTAATATATTTTTTCTCTAATATTAATTGAAAAATACATATGAAATTTTAAATAAATTTAACAAAATTTAATTAAAAAAACTAAATTCACGTATTTATAAAATAAGCTAAGTTAATCTAAAATTTAAGAAAAAAAGATTAATTTTAATTTTGAGTAAAAGTTAAAAAACTAGAAATATATTTAATTCTTTAAAATAAATTCATAACATAAATCACGTAAAAATTTTCATAACAAATTAGTTCGAACAAAACATTTTTCAATATCACATTGCCATTAATAAAATATTCTTCATCGTGCATACTTAATCAAAAGTCAATTTATCTCATTTCACAACCTACCACATCACTTGTCATCTCAAACACAAACACAGAAGAATTTTTACCAATAATTTTCAGAGAATTAAAATAATATATTTAAAATTTATATAATTAATAACGGTTACTTATTCAACAAAAATAAACACATATTTAGTATAAAAGTAATTATAAAAGAAATGATATATGTTCAAAGGATTGTCCTTTGTTTCTTAAAATTTTTAACTCATCAATAATTATATCAAAATTAAAATTTTGAATTATTATTTTCAACGTAAATAATCGTATTGTCGACAAGAAATTTATTTTTCATTTTATTTCACAATCTTATTTTTATATTTTTATTACAAAAACTGCTTTTTATAGAAACAAAAAATCAAGTAAAATATTTTTTACTTTCCTATTATTATTATCAAAGATTGACATAAAAAAATAAATTATCATAATTTAATTAAATATTGAAGAACATGATAATAAAGTCGCAATTAATAATGAGTTATGAAAGCACAATTAAACTTTCCTTTTATATTCATAAAAAAAAATAATACACTATCAAGTAAGTCAAGAGAAAATTATATACCTTTCTTTATCAATAATGAAGCAAAACAAGTCCTAAAAGAGACAAGAAAGAGAGAGAACATGTGGGAGGGGTGAGAAGAACACAAATAATAACTGACTAAAGAAGAAGTAAAGGGAGAGAAAATAAAATATAAACTAATATTTTTCTATTTTTTATTATACTTTATTTTAAGTTTATTATTTATTACCATTAACTAACGTGCTTTGTTAATAAAATTAAAAATTAACCTAATTTAATTTTTATAAATCCCCATTATATATACACATAATTTTACAAGTTTACAAGTTTCGGGAGGGGGGGGGGGGGGGGGGGGGGGGGGGGAGATGACACCCAAGATGTCAAGAAACAAATATTTAGTGTTTAAATTCATAAAAATGTGACTGTGAAGATATTTTAGGCTTAATACCTCCCTTGGTTTTCGTATTTGTGTAAAAATCTCAGTTCGGTCCTCAAGTTTTGAACTGTCTCAATTGGGTCATAATTTTTGTAAAAATACACACATTTTACCCCAACCGTTAACTGATCTCAAACGGCGTTAAGTTTAGCTGACGTGTTGGCTTAATTCCTTCTTGGTCCTCGTATTTGTGTGAAAATCTCAGTTCTGTCCTCAATTTTGAACTGTCTCAATTGGGTCATAATTTTTGTAAAAATGCACACATTTTACCTAATCGTTAACTGATCTCAAACGGCGTTAAGTTTAGCTAACGTGATAGCCAGAAGACATGCTGACGTGTATTATTTAATTATATGAATTATTTTTTAAAATAAGCAGTGTTTCACATGGCACAATGCCTATTATTTAGTTTATTTGAATTAGGGATTTTATTCATCTCTTTTAGAATCAGGGATTTTACACAGATTATCTCGTCGGATCAAAAAATAAAGTCACTGGAAAACTCGCGTAACCAGTACAATCAGTCTCACAGCCTTTTCTGCAAATGAACCAACTTGGTAACGCATAGGTTCATCACCAGCCTTTAAGCTATTTATTCCACTAATAGCAGAAGATAATTGTTGCATAGTGAGATCAGTTAGCGATTGGGGTAAAATGTGTGTATTTTTACAAAAATTATGATCCAATTGAGACAGTTCAAAACTTGAGGACCGAAGTGAGATTTTCACACAAATACAAGGACCAAGGGAGGTATTAATTGGTGTTCAAATTCATAAAAATTTGAGCGCGAAGATATTTTAAAAAACTCATTACACGTTTGTTGGTGTTCAAATTCATAAAAATTTAAAGTCGAAAATATTCTAAGAGACACATTAAAGTTTGTTGGTTAGAGAACAAACATTAATTGCATTTTTACATTTGTTGGTCAAAGAACATAGGTCTATATTGGTGTTCAGATTAATAAAAAATTGTTACACCAAACATGACAAAGAAAATACTCATATCTCAAGATGGGAGAATTAAAATAAAGATTTTAAAAATATAAATAATTTATTTATAAAATGTTATATAAAAATATTAAGAATAACAATCTAGGACCTATTCTAAGCCAAAGTATGATATGAACAATACTTTGACCAAATTATAAATATACCTAAGGTTTCTCTCACAGATTGAATTTTTGATATTGGCGCAAATACTCGAACTTAAAGATCTCAGACTTCATCGATCGTCATACACGTATAATAGAACAATCCAAAAACACCATGAATACTCTATTTTCACAAACTCTAATAAATTTGTGAATCTTTTATTAATTCATCAATTCCTTAATTTTAAACTAAATTTAAATTGCAAATAATAATATTGTAAAGTTAGTCGAAGCATAAACATTTTTAGTGAAATATTTTGGATAAAGTTGGTGCCTAAAATATTAAAAATATCTTTATCTTTTAATTATTATTTGACAAAGTTTGCATACATTACTCAATTACAAATATATTTTAAAAAGTTGGAGAAAATGTTTTATCATAAGGTGAATGCCTTGACTTAGTGGTGGAGATTCCCACGTGCAATGATAATTAATACAGAAAAGCTGAGGTGCAGTGCAGTGGGTGGTTGCAAAGATGTTGGTACAAATAATATAGGTTTAAACCCTTTTTGGTTCCTAAGTTATGTTCAATTTAGTCTCTATATTTAAAAATGTTAACTTTTAGTCCCTAAGATATGAAAAATCTATCAAATCAGTCCTCATGACAGCACTTAATGAACAATAAATCACAAGTTTTCATAGCTAAGTATCCAATATTTTGTGATTTGTTAATAGATAGTGTTATGAACAACAAATCACTTAATGATTTGTTAACGAATAAGACTGATTTGATACATTTTTTATATCATAAAGATTGACATTTTTAAAAACGGGGACTAAACTGAATATCAGAACTTAACTTAGAGAGAAAAAAGGGTTTAAACCAATAATATATGACGTTACACTAAACAAAAGATGAAAGTGGGAGACCCACTCCTTTTATGTCTACTGCAATAATTTAGTTCTTGGTTGCTATAACTTTCTCATACAGAAAAGATTGCATAAGTTGTATTAAATAATCAAGATCTCACTAAATTTCACAAAAATAATTTTGTTTGTGTATATTGGTATCATTATTTTCCCTTTGAGCATACTCTTTTATATACTTTTTTAATTTAAAAGTAGCCCTTACGTTAAATATTTTAGTAATCCTTCTGAAATATTAGAACAAAGGAAAATACCTATTTTTGTTTGTATACATGCCATCATCAATTAATTATTAATTTTATATATTTTACAACATAATTTAATTTTTTTATATTAACATGCTTCTCAAGTTTCATATATTTGGGCTATTAGTTTGAATTTATTATTTTATATCTAAATTAAATCCATTTGATCTATATTTGAATTAATTTTAATTATTTAAATTAGTTATGCAATTTTCTTTATATTCAACATATAATGTACTATATATTTAATAGGTTGAAATTAAAATAGACATAATTTAACAAAAATAGAGTTCTTTTCAATACTCAATTAATACTAGTATATAATTCCTTTTTTTAATTAATTTTTAATTTTATTTTCCTCACTTTTTTATTTTTTTAATATACCACTTATAACATATAATTCTTCCTTTCTTCTCTTGTGCTATTTTGTTTTAGTTTTGTAAAATATTTTGATCTTTTTAGACACATGATATTTTAAAATTTTCTTTTCAATCTTTACTGTTGAATTTATTACATGTACAAAATAGAACCAACATCAAGTACAAATTCCTTGTGTTTAGGTAACTGTTTATGGTTGATGACTCATGCATTTACTTTGGTGATGATAGGTTAATAATTTGTAAGTGTGAAAATGAGATTAACAAATTGAAGCTAATTAATGTTTAATTTAAAATGAAAAATGTTGGTAAAAAAAATTAATTCCCGACATGGAGAAAATTCATGAAAAAAAAAAAACTGCTGCATTGTGTTTATCTAAAAAAAATTAGGTTAAATATATTTTTAGTCCCTATATTTTGGGACGATTTTGGTTTTAGTCCCTCTTTCAAACTAAGGTACAATTTAGTCCTTCAATTTTAGAAAACTCTGGTTTTAGTCTTTTTTACCAATTTTTTTTAACTTTATTTGTTGTTTCAAACGCATTTCTCAGTGTAAACAATCCAAATGTTATAATGAAACGTGCTAGAAACAAAAAATAAAGTTAAAAAAATTTGGTAAAAATGACTAAAACCAGAGTTTTCTAAGGTTGAAGGACTAAGGACTAAAACCAAAATCTCCCCAAAGTGTAGGGACTAAAAACATATTTAATCCAAAAAATTATACTTAAAAACATTCAGATAGATTTGGAGTATACGACGCAAAACAAATTTGTAGGAAGAAGAATTCGTCTCAGAGTACTTTAGGTCTTGTTCACTTAGTGAATTTGAAGGGAGAGTAATTGGGTGGATTTGAGAGGATTTGAAGGTAACTTTTTTTTTTGTTTATTTGAGTGAATTTGGAAATAAACTAGAGTAGATTTGAAAGTAGAGTGTGTGAGAATTAGTATAAGATTTAATTTATTAGATAGATTAAAAAAATTTACTTCCAAATTCACCCTTCCTTATTTTCAAATCTATTCAAATAAACAATACAAAAATTTATCTTCAAATCCTCTCAACTACTCTCCCCAATCCACTTAAGTCAACAAAGTCTTAGTGAAGACGAAAATTGATGATGATTTATACTAAATTAAGTACTACACATGTAACTAGTATTGTTATATGACTAATCCCAAAAGTACTACCTATTCACAATCTATAAAGTGAATTATTAAATACTTAAAAGATTAAAGTAATATTAGATTGATATTTAGGAGAGGAACTAAGAAAGTTATTGAATATAAAACAAATGTAGTTTATGGATATTTATAGGTAAATGAATATAAATATTTTAATCACTGATGAAATAATAGAGTAAATAAATATTATTATATTTAAGTCATAAATATTCTTTCGTGTAATAATAGACTAATATGAATATTATGATATATAAGTCATAGATATCCATTACGTATTGTGAATATTTTTTATTTGTATATTTGTTTAAAAATTAAGTGACCAAAATATTTAGACGCTCATTCATAAAATAAATTAATTGACAATAAATTGTATTAATATTTTTAATTATATGTTTCCTTCTGTTGACTATATATATATATATATATATATATATACTAGAATGAGATTGTTAAGTTTTTTTATCATTTAAAACTGTCAAAATATAAACTTTTATAATATTGTTTTCTGTCCATTGGATAGATGATCTAATTCTTTACTTGATTGTCCTATTCTCTTAGATTTTGATTTTCAAATCGGTTTACTGAGGGTACATGTAGAAATTATTCTGAAATGTATTTAATGATTTAGTAATAAAATTAAGTTTTGGAAAAAGTATTATTTATTCCAATGTAAACATATTTATAAACTTCGGTTTCTAATTAAATCAAATCCATTAACTGTCTATTAATTATTCATTAATAATTTTTAATAATTTTCTTAACTACTAATCAATAGCTTTCATTGTTATGTTAATTATTCATTAATTATTTTAATTAATGTCTTTACGGATCAATTACTAGATTGTTGGTTAACTGACTGCTTGGTCCAGTGAAGCAGTCTTATAGTATGGTATGGCCAACTCCGCTGCAAAGTCGGCTAAGTGTCTGTTGTGCACTGAGCCGCGTGGTTTGTAACGTAAGCTGAACTTTCATAGTTCTATTGACTATCCTATGATCTGACCGGCTAGATCTAATTTCCTTAAAATTTTAGTCACGGGATGATTAATCCGGACTACTACCTGATGACTTTGGAAATAAGGCCTCGGACGTCAAGCAACCGTGAGGAACACTAGGGCAATCTACTACTATCTTGTCTCAGTGCCCTAAAGAACCATACTAATGAAATAAACCAACTTAAACTCTGGATATTCTTGAACCAAAGTTGCGCTAACATTGGCCTCTGATACATCCAAATACAGTTGTAACTCCTGACCTGGTGTCGGCCAACTCATAACTGGTGGTTCGGCTAGGATGCCTTTGACTTCCATAAAAGCGGCTTCACATTTCTCATCCCACTTGGTGGTGTGGCACTTTTCTTCATGATCTTCAAGGTCGGTCTGATTCGCTTGGCCAACCTATAAATGAAACGAGACAACGAAGTTAGTCACCCTATCAATTGTTGAACCTCTTTTAAATTATGGGGGCTCCTCGTCTCTATCATCAATTAACAATTGTTCGGGTTTGCTTCAATGTCCCTAGATGTTAACATAAAACCTAGGAACTTTCCAGCTACCACTCCGAAAGTACACTTAGCTGGGTTCAAATGCATCTCGTACTTGCAAACTTGCCCGAACACTTCCGCTAGATCCCTTACATGGTCCTCTACTAAACGGCTCCAAACGACCACATCATCAACATAGACATCCATACACCTCCCTATTTGCTGGCAGAAAACTATATCCATCAATCGTTGGTAAGTGGCCCATACATTCTTAAGGCCGAAAGACATGACACCATAATAATAATTCGGTCATTCGGTTATGAAGGTCGTTTTCTTGCTATTAGGACGAAACATTGGAATCTGATTATACTCAAAATAAACATCCAAGAAACTAAGTACTTGGTAGCCAAACGCTTCATCAACTAAACTGTCTCTATACTTGAAAGAGGGTAGGCATCTTTAGGACATCCTCCACTGGTTGTTCACCTTCTTAACAATTACTATATTGGTCAACCAAGTAGTGTACATGACTTCACGAATGAAGCTATCTTCTAGGAGCTTCTTGACCTCAATACTCACCGTGCGTCCTTTTCTTCACCTAACCTCCTCTTCTTTTGTGCTACCAGACGTTCCTCTTTGAACAACACTAGTTTGTGAGACATTATGCTAGGATGTATGCCAAGCATGTCTGTAGCGGTCCATGCAAACAAATCAACATTAAATTTAAGCACTATGTTGATGGCACTTTCCTGGGTTCTTGTAAGGCTACTGTAGACGTCACCTACTCCTCTCTCCGTCTGAGGCCGAATTGTTTCACCTCTCCTAAGGGCTCCATCCGATCTTCGATATTAGTGTAGGGATCTAGGTCAGTCATGGCAACCTCCGAGCATCCAACCCTACGCTTGGGGACGAATGGTTCCACCTTTCATAATGCCACATAACATTCTAGGACAATCTTTTGATCAACCCAAATGGTACGTACAATGGTCCCCTTGTCGGAGGTAAATTTCGTACTTAAATGAGGTGTCAAAATGATCACCCCAAATGCATTCAAACATGGTTTGCCCATCAGAATATCGTACGAGGTGTTCACTTCTACCAAAAGGTATCTCACTCTCAGCTCCTTAACATCCCGATCAGTATCCAGGCGCATCCTCAGGTCTACATACCCCCTTATATCTACATGTTCCCTTGCCAATCCGACAATCTACTATCTTTTGAAAGGTTTTCTAATATGGGATGTTAATGGAGCTTCCCTGGTCAATCAACACCTTACTTATATTGTAACGAGCTATCTCTGTGGTGATGACCATTAGGTCGTCCTGATCGGAATCTGGAGCATGGAAATCTTCATTCAAGAAGGTGATTGTCAGCATTGATCTTTGCCTTCTATCCACGTGATGAATGGTCTTCAAAGCCCTAAGATACCTTTTGTGCACAAATGCAGACAATACGCCCTGTGAAACCTCTAAAAATTTTATTTATATGACTGCATAGCGGACGATCTATGCTTCGGCTTCTACTTCGACTTCATCGTCGATTCTCTTGTCGACGCATGTTTCGTTGAGGGGGTCGACTGGAGTTACCTCTCCTAGGAGAAATCCTCTCTATCCTCTCATCTTTCACGTACCTTCGAAGATGACCTGTCCATATCAACTCCTCTATCTTGTCCCAAAACGCGACATACTTTTCGATAGTGTGCCCACAATTTTAGTGGTACCAATAGTGTTTTTTCCGTCGACATTCCTTGATGTTGGATTCCTTCTCAGTGGAGGGAGGAGGTCAACATTCAACGCTTATTCTAAAATGTTGGTCCTTTGAGTGTTTAGAGGTGTATAATGATTAAATTTGCCCCCTGGGAAGGTCCTTCGGCTTTGGGCCACCTCCTTTGTCTCCATGGCTGAACGACTTCTTGCCATCTCTTCACTCCTTTTTAACTGATGAGGTTGTTGTTTCGTCCTGCTGCCCCTTGTGAGAAGAGCGCATTTCTTCTAGCGCATAAACTCAACTACTCTTTCTTGCAATTCGCCCATGGTCTTTAGCGGCCTAGCACACAGGCTATAAGCGAACTAGCCAAATTTTAGTGTTATCAACAGATTATTATGTATAAACTTCTTACTTATATCATTCACTTGTCAAGCAGTTTTGTTATAATGGTCCATCAAGTTTTTTAACGATTCATCCTTACCTTGCATGATGCTTATTAACGCAAGGTAAGTAAGGTTTTGGGCTATTGTTTGTCGAACAAGGTACGTATGGTGTGAAGCAGTCCACCGTGTTTGGTGGTAGAGTTTTAAACAAAGGATCAAAGGTGCTCGCCCAGATTAGTTGATCCATCATATTTATCAAACACATGGGGCATCTTTTTCTAGGGCATCGGTGCCTCCATCACTGCAACCGTGAATGGGTGCAAACCCTCTGTCTGAATGATTTGAACACAACGAGTTGTCCTGGCCATGGCGCTATTTGCCTCATGCCCTGTTCTGCCCAGATCTTTTACCTGACTGTTCTCCCTCACAGAGGGACATGAGCAGGCGATACCGATTGCTGGGATGATTGTTCCCTCTGTCCGGGCGAACGTTTGACTCTTAAAGTCGTTATCTACACATTGTGTCTCCTCTGCATCTTCTGCATTTGTCGTTGCATTTCTCGAATAAACTCTATGAGATCTGGTTTTTCTCCCATGTTCCTTGTGATTTCCATCGAGTTTCTTCTCTCATCCTCAGACCCATGGTGAGTGCGAAAATGTTTCTGTCAATGGGGTCAAGGATCTAACTCCTTACTTGATTGCCCTATCCTCCTGAGTCTTAATCTCTAAATTATGTGTTGGGACCTTGAATGTTCGGGTCTGCTAAGGGGTATCTACAGAAAGTACTTTGACGCTCAAGTCAGGAATGTACTTAATGATTTAGTAACAAAACTAGGTTTTGCAAAAATATCCTTTACCTCTATGTCAACCTATATTTATAAACTTCGCAATGAACTTCTAATTAAATCAAACCCATTGATTGTCCATTAGTTACCTATTAACTGTCCATTAATGATTTATTATTTTTCTTAACCATCAATCAATAGCTTTCATTGCTCTGTTAATTACCCATTAATGATCTTAATTATTGTATTTACCGATTGGTTACCAAGTTGTTAGCTAACTGACTGCCCGGTCCACTAACCAATCGGCCAGTGTATCAACTCCATCATATCTGATTGTTCTCCCATGTTCTTTGTGATTATAATCAAGTTTCTTCTCTCGTCCTCGAGTCTCACAGTGGGCACCAAAATGTTTTTGTCAATAGGGTCGAGGATCTAACTTCTTACTTGATTGTCCTATCCTCCCGAGTCTTGATTTCCAAATTATGTGTTGGGACCTTGAGTCATTCGGTTTGTTGAGGGGTACCTGTAGAAAGTACTTTGACGCTCAAGTCAACGAACATACTCAATGATTTAGTAATAAAACTGGGTTTTGCAAAAGTATCATTTATTTCAATATCAACCTATATTTATAAACTTTGTAATGGACTTCTAATTAAATTTGACTCATTAACTGCCCATTAATACCCATTAATAGTATTTATTATTTTTCTTAACCATCAATAGCTTTGGTTGTTCTGAAAATTATTCATTAGTTATATTAATTATTGTCTTTATCTGTTACCAAGTTGTTGGTTAATTGAGTGTCTGGTCCATAGTCTAGCGAAACAATCGTATAATACATCATTGGTGAAACAAACTATGTATTATTAATTAAATAATTATTTAGAGTTTAATGTATAAATTTATGTTTTTTTTTATTTAAAGGTAGAAAAATAATTTTATTTTTAAGGAATTTAATTTTATTTAAACTTATATTTTGTACTACAACTATTTAAATTTATTTCTTTGAAAGACTTATATAATATTTTATTAGGCATTTTATTACAATATATTTTATTTGTTCGATTTTATATTTTTAATAATCTTATTTTTCAATAAGTAAATTATAAATATCCATATATTCCGTAAATATAAAAACTGTTCAAGATATTTTTGTATTCAAATATTACTGAGTAATGCATGGGTGGGTAACACAAGGGACCTTTTACTTTGTGGTCCCCATCCTAGGCAGAGACGGAGAGTGATATAAATGACAAAATTAATGAATTATAGGAAAACAGATGTGAAATATAAGAAAACATGAAAATAACGGTCACTGTCAAATACATTTCTCCATGGGAGACATTAATTATGGTCCGAACAAAAAAATATAAATAACAATAATTAATAAAAACAAAGATAAAAAAGAAATTTTAGAAATGAATGGTGTCTGGAACAACCATGTTTTCTATATGATATGTTAACAACTAAAAAATTACTTTATTAATTTACTTCAATTTATTTTTAAAATAATATATAAAACGTATCAATCACACGTATGTGTTATTCAAAAATTATTAAAAAAAAATTGTTAAATTTTTTTTTCTTGATTTGCTAAAGTCTGCAGAAGATGGGTAGGTATAGTATACTACCACCTGTCCAAAGGGAAGATACCTTTTCCTGCTATAAAAGGAAAAGCAGAACAATAATTTCAAGGCTGGAGGAAGCTTGAGCTAGTAAGAGATTCAGCAGATCATGGCTAATGAAGATGAACCCAAAAACCACCTCTTGGGCATAAGAAATCTCTCTCATAAGACTCTCCTTCAGAGCGATGCACTCTATCAGGTCAACTCAGCAACTCTTTTATTCTCTCTTTCAAATTGTAACCATATTTGCGCTTGAAACCAACATATGTACTATTGCAGTACATACTTGAAACCAGTGTTTATCCAAGAGAGCACGAATGCTTGAAGGAGCTCCGCGAGATGACAGAAAAACACCCTTGGTAAAATCATGGTCATTTTGCACTTCCTAATAAAAAAAAAATATGCAGTCTCAACTTGTTCGAAATTCTTGGGAAATACTTGTTGAATAGTTTGGTAATGATATTTAAAACCAGGAACTTAATGGCTACACCACCAGACGAAGGACAATTTCTGAGCATGCTTATTAAGCTCATTAATGCCAAGAACACCTTGGAAATTGGTGTGTACACCGGTTACTCTCTTCTTTCCACTGCCCTAGCTCTTCCCCAAGATGGAAAGGTTCTCTCTTTCTGCATAATTCAACTTTAAATTATACCATCACTGAATTTTATTTCACATAATATATAGTTTACAGCTTTTGTAATTTTATTTTTGTTAGATCTTGGCTTTGGACTTGAACCGCGAATTCTATGAATTGGGTTTGCCCATCATTGAAAGAGCTGGTGTGGCTCACAAGATCGACTTCAGAGAAGGACCTGCTCTTCCTTTTCTTGACGAGCTGCTTAAAGATGTACGTGCACGTTTCCTTATTTTAGATGACGGATGAAAGCTAAAGTGAGTGACAGAAAAAGAAGGATAGCAGAATATCAGAAACAGAGAATGAATGCAGAGGGAAGAAATTCTTATATTTTCCTCATTGCCCTTTTCCCTACAAAACAGTGCTTTATATGCACTTGATAACAAACCTGCACTAACGTATTATTTGCAAATAAAAGGAATATTTGCTATATATTCT